>NW_027526357.1:148602-207461 GCF_048455015.1 Haemaphysalis longicornis | reverse complement strand
CCTGGACCCACCGCGGTTACCTAGTGCTTAAGGCTTTGTGCTGCTAAGCCCGAGGATGCAGTTTAGTTCCCGGCCCCCTTGGCTGCGTTTCTGGGGGAGGCGAAAGCGGAAACGCCCATGGGGCCAGATTACGGCAAACTTTCAAGAACGTTAGGTGTTTAAAAGTGATCCGGAGACCTCCCCTACGGGGCGCTTCATACCCCAGGTGTAGCGTTAAACCCCATGATCAATACGCAGTTGACCCTGGGAAGGGCTTATGAAACTTCGGAACAAGGAGCACGTTTAGTGTTGGAAACATTGTACTGACGGGTAAAAGAACGAGGCAAAGTCGACTCGATCTGCCTGCTTCTTGCACCTTGAAACTAAACGTTTAAATGGCGTGGCTGCAGTGCTCGCGTAGTAGCGAGTGGGCTTTTTGCCCTCTCTACTTGGCAAATTCCTGTGTGCCGCTGAGCGTGCGAAATTCTTCAGATTGCTCGCCATAAACCGAAAACTGCCCTCCAACATTTCTTGCTTGGTTTGCGCGGTTTTCTTTTTGTAGCGCTTCTTTCTCCCTCGCTTCGGTGATGTAGCGCTCACAGAGGCCCTGCTAGCGTGTGATTCAGTAGTTCCTACTCTATTAATTCTTTAAGGAAGCATCGCAGGTTGGTGCAGAGGCGAAATAAAAGTCAGAGTTGTAGAAAGCGAACGTTTTACGGTTCAATCTTTTTTTCTGCGCAAGTGTACTGCGTGCAAAATACACGGGGATTATTTTGCCAATGATAATTACGTTTCATACGCATACAGCCATGTGGCAAAAGGCATGCAATTTTTGAAGTTTGTCAAATTTATCAAGACAGCTATTCGATGTCTTGATATTGAAGCAAAGGGTTCCCGTCACTCTGTAATTACAGCAGATAGTCAAGCGTCACAGTAGAGGGCGCCGGAATGACCATCTTAAGATCCTTGACGGGCACTGTTATCTCGTACACACGTGGGGTTCTTTTTCTTCCAGTCTTCCAGGGATAGAATCAAGCCTGCGACCAATTAAGTAGTAGCATAATTGCTTCCCCTACGTCACTATGGCAGGTCATCGTCGCTTGTTCAACACAAAATTACCGGTAGCCACGAGAAGCTGATGTACTTAACCAAATTCGTAAAAATGTGCAAACGCACCCACAATGTTTATATCGGATGCTGAAGGAGGTTTCACGAAATATGTCTCGTCGCTGGCGCCGTTCGTCGACAAGGAATACCGCAGTGGCAACTTTTGCCGGTGCATCCTCTCAGATTGACGGCATTGGTGGTGTCTTGCGATGGCTCGACTCGCATGCTTGGTGCTAAACTGAAATACAAGGGCATCTTCTGGTTACCTTCTAAACCGAAGAATGTCACTGTGTTTTTCGGAACACGGTATATTTCACAAACCTGGATGGCATTTAAAAATACGGTGGTACATTGTAGACTACCATGTTTGAGCTATACCAAACAGTGGGTGATCACAACAGGTTCGGATGCCATCACCAGAACGTGCATTTGAAGGGAAATAAAGACAGACCGTTTCCGACACACGTAGAAAGCAGAGAGGCCGTTACTTCCAACTTTTCATGTATATCTGAGTCAACCTAATGATTACAAAGTGACCACAACGCGTTATGAAACCTATATGACAACGGGATGTGGATTTCAAAGCTGAGTGCCCGTAATTCTCACACAGTTTCAAAGAACGCTGTGTGTAAAGGTACGTCGGACGTACCCGCAAAATTTCTTAAAGATACGTCGGACGTACCCGCAATATTTCTTAAAGATACGTCGGACGTACCCGCAAGATTTCTTAAAGATACGTCGGACGTACAGGGCCCAGAGTGGCTCGAAAGCGGCGTTGCTCAAAACTAGCGTGGTTATCTCGAACCATCGACGGCAAAACCATCACGCGTTTGCTGTATATATGCCAAGAATCTGATGCCTAACCTGACGCAGAATGTATTTTTTTCCCTCGTGTTCTCTAGTTGGACCTTATTTGAAGGGACGGTTAGAGCCTTCGCTGAGGTCAGAGATCGAATGCGGACCACTACGGGTTCTCGCAAAAGGGAAACAAAATCATGTGCGACGCGAGTATCTTTCTTTTTTTCTCTCTCATATGTTTCTCGTTCGGCGTCAACGCGCGGGCCCGCAGGAGGCCGGCGAAGTCGCGCGCCAGTTGCTGCGTTGGCAGGCGTTGCTGGACACCTATGCCATCCTGTTGTAGTCGTTTATGAGCAGTTATTGTCGCTTCTTGAACTGCAATTATCAAGACTTTAGCTTTAGCAAGAAAAAAAAATCACTTGGCGTCTTTACTTATTGCTATAGTCTGTTGGCGGGTAAATATTAAAATGCTGCGAAATGTATCTCGAGCCATCACGGTCAAATCTAGCGTCACTAAATAAACAAAATAAGATAGAATGATAAACGAAGACGCACCTCGAACAACTGCTTTACTTGCTACTTGATTTAACCTTCATGTTGCGTACCGACTGCACGTTCGTGAATTCAAATTGTAAGCAAAACAAATTGCAGCGCTGCCTGGATACTGAGGTTATCGTCGAACGTCATTTGTTGGTTGAAAGGCAAGGTACTCTGGCACCCTGTCTGTACCCTGTAACAAACAGCTGATCAAACCCTCGCCACAAAAAAAAGAGGGGTTTTGTTAGGATTCGAACCACAGACTTTCAAAACAGTAGGCCGGCTCTCAACCGCTCGACCACGGCAGGAGACGAGGAGTCTCGAAGAATTTGGTGTACCAACTGAGGCTTCCCACAAAGAGTGTCGTGTGTGTGTGTGCTTTCCTTTGGTCGTATTTGAGAGCTTGGAGCAGTGGTAACGCTTGCTTCTTGCACACCGATCTTGGAGCCGAGGACAATAATGCTAGTGCTACAAGCAATGTAACCACAGCTCCCTTATTTGAGCCAACAAAAGCTATCGCACATCCCCGGTCTCCCCTGCGCAAGCCACGGGAGCTACGAATGGAATGGAATGCGCCAGCATTCTGGCGTTGATAACGCTTGCTCGTCACGCACCCATCTTGCTGACAAGCCACATTATGCTAATACTGGATGTGATGTAATCAGAGCTCCCTCATTTAACTCACACAAAGCTATCACAGATCCCCGATATCCCCGATGAAAGCCGAACAAGCTACAAATGGATGAGCGCTTGGGAATAGAAATAGCTTGCAATTTGTCTCAAGGCAACCGATTACCGTAAGTTAAAAAGAAATTGATTGTTTTCTGCTGAAAGGAACGACCCCAAACCACGCGAAGACGGACGCTGCCGCTCGATTTCCGATGCTCTATCGCGCTGCGTCGACGCCGATATCTGGCGAGCGTAGACATCGGCGTCGCTCCAGTTTCAGCTCGCGTCGCCGTGCATTTCTGGCGACGCGACGTCGGCGCGAGAAAACGCTGAACGTACGCTGCATGTTTGGGCTGAGTGAAACCGAATACACCGACGTACTTCACAAAGTTTCGCGGATACGTCCGAAGTATCTTACGTCCGACGTATCTTTAAGAAATCTTGCGGGTACGTCCGACGTATCTTTAAGAAATTTTGCGGGTACGTCCGACGTACCTTTAGACACAGCGTTCAAAGAAACCTTTGCGTGCTGTGCAGGAAAGCAACGCGCCTTTGGTTTGGCGCGCAAAAATGAAAATGGCCAGATGCGGTGTTTTGTGATTGTGCCACCTATGTTTTCACAGTCGCTCATTTTGCACGATAGCGTAAATAGCGCTATCTTTTTAGGAGGAAGGGGGTTGTTATTAGTTTTAGAATACTTTTCGCAAAAAGAACTGTGCCAAAAAAAGCTGTCGGCACACTTGCACCGATAGGTATCTTTTAGAAGAGTTTCACGAAGCGCCGCTCGCTACTGCCGTTAAAGGAGCCATGAAAAGAAAACACAAGTTTGGTTCATTCGAAAGATTGCCTCGTTAGAACCATAACGACACCACTTGTAACGGAAACTTCGCTCAAATAAGCTACATAATTAGGAAAAAAGGAAATGACCATGCGACCCACCAGCTCATTTTCCGCAACAGAACCTATGATGTCACTTGAGAATGGTCTGCGATTGGCGGAGGCCGGCAAAAGCAAACCCATGTTAGACAGGGCTTACAGTTTGCATAGCGAGCTAAATGCCCGTGAAACATACTGCACATTCTTTTTATGACAAAGAACGGTGGAGTAAACGGATGAAGTTCCGAACGAACACGCAAGCGTGTATGCCAATGCCTACGAAACTACCGTTGGCCGAGCTCGACATCTCGCCGTTGCCACCGTCGCGCAGACGAATTTTCAGGTTCAAGGCTCTTCGGGGCCAACGAACCGTCCCAGCACGCACAGCCGCAACCTTGCTTGGTATCGTAATCCTTTCACAGGAGTTTAACCGTCATATCGCCAACCAGCAAAGGTAAAAATAGAAACAAGGGGAGTAAGGAACACAGAGCAGCAACGAGATAGTGCCACTCGTCGCACAGGTTTCGGTATGGAGGTCGTGTTGGCTTGCTGCTGTCGTTACGAGCTCGTTTACAGTTTACAACCACTGAAAACTTCAGTTTGATCGAGTATTTTACAATGAAATTTCGTTGCTGTGTTTTAAAATTCCCATGTAGTACGGGCCAATCGTCGAGGGAGTGCGACATCCCCGCCGGTGAGATCTCCTTTCATGTGCTGCCCAACGACGAACCTCGGCGAAGCAAGTGGCTACGTTTTGTGAACTTTGGAAACGGAGGAGAAAGAGAGCTAAAGGAAGTACGAGTGTGCTCGCTTCATTTCCGAGGAAGTGATTACGGCAGGGACCCGGACATGCTGGCGCTCGTCGCCGACTTCGTCAAAGCGCTCTGACCTTGGGGAAAAAAATTGCCGTACACACCGCGCATTGACGCTCGAATCTTTCTGGTCGGAGCAGAGAGCTCGAGCGAACGGCTTTCCATACACGACACCGGCCAACTGGTATAAGCGATACTGCTACTGAAATTGAAAATACGGCACATACGTACCAGTCTGTATTCGTCCGTCGCGACGGGGCTGACGAGGCAGCGGTGCCGACGGCTGGGCGTTCGTCTGTTGTGGCTATCGCGGAATGGTCGCTTTCCCGTCCACCGCGTATCCCACAACAGCTTGCCGCTCGTGCACTTGGAAGCATTGAGCGTTCAAGTGGTGTGAGGTTGTTAAATGCAAGCCCGAGCTCCTCGGCGAGAGTTTTGTTCTCCGGATCAGGCGATTCCATGACTAGGGCTGCGGGTGCACTAGGTTTTACTAGTATTTTTAAAATGGCCGCCGTCTCGGTCGACTCCCGCGTGTGGGTGCTATATGGAGTCGACATACTAAGTATCTGTTTCATGGACCGGCTCATGTGACGCCATTGTTCACGTGACGAAATGTGCAATTTTAGCCGGAGATTTAAAATTTTGGCTTAAATTGCCTTATTTCTCAGTGAATAAAGCATCATTTGCTTCCCGGAAAGCGCTTGGGGTTCTATGAAACACCTAATCTTTCGAATAAAACAAACTTTTGTTTTCTCTTCATGGCTCCTTTAAAATAAATTCAGAACACATCCAAGAATTGCCATAGACTGATACAAACTGATTGTACCTTTCATACTAGACTTGCGCTGCGTACTCGGAGCAGCTCTCATCTTAGTAACACGTACTACTAAAGTGAAGCGGTGTCTGAACGACGGGGCCGATGTACTTATATTCAAGATTCCCCTATTAAAGGAGCACTGACACCCATTTTCGGCGTTAATATTATTGCACAGTACGCTTCCTTCACTCAACAGAATACCCTGGCTGAAATATGAGCGGCCTGCGACGCGAAGAACATAGTTCAATTGGATCGCATTTATCGCGCCGACGGAGCAGCGCGCGGAGCGGCACTCAGCAAATGGACATCAGCGTGACATCACTCCAGGAGAGGAAAAAGAAGTGACGTGACAGCACTCGTCAAAAACTCGTGACGTCACTTCACGCGCGCGGCCCCACGAGCGGCGAGCGGGCGCCACACCCTCTCAAGCAGGCGCCGGTGACGTCCGCACAAAGCGGTGAGGTCAAACCGGGAGGCTGTCATATGCGCCGTTCGGGATGAAAGCGCGGGAATTTGAAACAAACGATTTTCAGGCCGTTCAATGTAATTAACTATCGCGCGCTGAAGTATTTGAAGTGCTGTTTCAGGTTCGCCAGACCATTAAGCATCGATAAAAGCAATAAAAGTGTAACATAAAATTTTCGTGTCAGGGCTCCTTTAAGACGTAATCAAAATTTCGTGCCCAAAAAGTAAAGTAATATTTTTGAATAGTATTCCTTATTTTATTTAAACTAAATTAAACTGCGGCCAATCGCTGTTATAAGCTTAATATACAACCTCATAATCTTTCTATGTAAATTTAATATATGTCGTTCACTTCGCTCTTGGCCCACTTAGGCATCACAAAACTCAAATCAGAAGAATTAACCTAATTCTTTCATAAGTGCAAATTCAGCAATAAGACCAAGCTGCCGAATGATCCGTAATTCTGACGTACTTCTTTCGGTATTTCAGTTGCCCCGATCCTCCTCCTCCCGGGTGCACAATAAATGAAACCTACCAGGATCAGCCTTTTCCAGGTTGCTGCCACATGGACTGCGTTAAGCCGTCAAGTAAGCTTTCACTCTTTGCTTCACCAATGTAAAACGAAATTGCACTTTTGACTCTCGCTCATGCAACTAATATGCAGGTTTCTGAGTTCAAGGATATAATCGTCCTCTTCAGAGCAACCCGGTAGCTTGCAAGCTCGGCAACATTTTCTTTTCTGTGTAAAACGGCGGTATTCAAACAAATAGTGTTGTAATGATACGGGTTGATTGCAAAGGAAGCATGCGTCTGTTAATCCCAATCCTGACCTGTTCAAATATAGGTTTAATTTTTGAAGACGGCACCTCATAGCTGTGAAGGCGACTTCACACTGGCGGGAAACACAAAACGATGAACTCCATTTGAATTTTACGTGAACATACTCTGCTCTATCGATGATACCGTTGGACCGCCCCCTGAGCAAGAAATCTCTACGAAGACGTGCCACAGGTATAGTTGCCGATTTGGACAAGCATTTAGTACAGGGCCACCTAAGGCGAAACCCGCTAATGTGTCCGCCCTCTCATTAAGCAGAATACCTGTATGTCCAGGAACCCACACAACATGTACCGATACGATGTCCAGCGATCTACGAAGGACGTTCGCAGCTTTCTCGGCCTATGTTCTTACTCCCGCCGTTACATCGAGAATTTTCCGGAGATAGCCCGGCCTCTCACGGATCTTCTGAAGACGGATACCTCGTTATCGAGGGGCTACGCGCAAGGCACCGCTTTTAAAGACGATAGTCTCTCTTGGGCTACTTAAACGCGAAACTTTTGGTCTGTCTGTATGTCTGTCATTCAGTCTCTCTGTCTGGAAAGAGGTTTATGGTCCATCGAAGCAGATAGATAACATGTCTCGATGGAACTATGCGAAAATTAACAAATGCACATTACAAAAGGGAAACACACACAAAAAAAATCCAGAAATGGCTGCCGCTGGCCTACATACAAATTGAAACAACTTGTACCATGCAGGGTACAACATAGACAGAGTGGAATGTCTGTAACTCAATTCAGCTACCCAGCCATATAAAAACGAAGTCTACGCAATAGTCTTAAATACTTACAACCAAATCTAAACGTCCAAGTCCGGTGACAATGTTCATACTTGTAAATATTGTTGAACAAGAAGAAAACATTACGCTGAAATGGGAGGCAGAAAATTAATACACAAGTTATTTTTGCAGAGTTCCTTTATACAAATTCATGGTTTCTTGATTTTTGCGACAGAAACCCAAATTCATGCACTGCAAAAAAACTTACTCCGTCGCCTACTGTTGCCCGCGCCACTATAGCTTCCGGTGGCATTTTAACAAATCAATCGGCAACCGTTACGAAAGGTCCTACTAGGTAGGTTCTACACTCCGCTTGAAACGCACGTGGAGAAGTAGAGCGCCTCTATTCACGCGTGTCTTCGCCGTACGGCAGCGCTGGCATCGAGGCACCCGGGCCGAAGCAGTGGAACGCGGGAAACTTGAGCAAACCTCCAGTGTGTTTACCTTGGGAGTAGCGCGACGGGAGGGGAACAGCATGAGAGATGAGCGGGAAAGAGAAGGGAGGCATTTATTTCGTCGACATTTGCAACGAAACGAGCTGATTTTTCCGCTCTCATTTGCCGCTTGGCGCATTGCCCTATTTTGGCCCATTTCGACGATTCGGCTCCGACCGAACTTCGTAGTGATGCAAGTGGCGATGGCATAGGAGCTGTATTGGTCCAGCAACAGGCCGGTCGCCCTAGAGTGAGAGCGTACGCCAGCCGCCTTTTTAGCCCTGCCGAACGCAAGTATTGTATCACTGAGATTGAATGCCTCGCACTTGTATGGGCTATAAGCAATTTCCGTCGGACTTGTACGGTAAATCATTTGCTGTCGTTACGAATCACCACGCCTTATGCTGGCTTTCCTCTCTAAAAGACCCCACCAGATGACTTGGTCGTTGGACATTACAACTACAGGAATACGACTATTCGGTCGTCTACAAGTCTATTCGAATACGCAGGGACGCGGCCTGCCCGTGTCGTCATCCTGTTGACCCACCTGACCCTCCAGGCAATGACGAGGACCCCTGCGTATTCGCTCTGTCCGACTTGCTCAACATTACTGACCATCAGCGCCGTGGTCCGTCGCTTTGCAAGATCATCGAAGGCCTCAGCTCCGAGCCAGCTGACCCATCCATGCGTCCATATATGCTCCGTGATGGCGTCTTGTTCCGCAGAAACTTTCGCAAGGATGGACCTGACGAGCTTCTAGCTCTGCCTCAGCATCTCCGCTCTGACGTCCTTCGCGAGCTTCACGATGCGCCTACAGCTGGTCACCTTGGCGTGGCTCGGTCTTACGACCGCATGCGTCGTCGCCTTTACTGTCCGGGTTTCTACCAGTCCGTTCGGCGAGAGAGAGAGAGACAGAGAGCTCTTTATTAGAAGAAAACAGAGAGGTCTGCAGGCATGTATTCGCCTACATGCTACTCTGCGGGGATGGGGTGAAGGGAATAAAGGCCCCAAAGAAGCAGGGCGAAAGAGAGGGAAAAAAGGAAGAGGCAAAAAGGAAGGTAACATGGAGTGTTCAGTGGGTGACGTAAAAGTTCAGGTGGTCTCACAGGATGATGATTTATAGTTGTACATTGTCTTTGCGACGCCGATGTGTAAATAATCAAACACTGCATCTAACACACCAATCATCGAGGAGCAAGGCTTGCCGAACTGCTCACAAAACGTGCTATTGAACCATTTAATGATGGCAGCATTAGTTACCTAAGAACGCTAACAGCCAGCAGCTGAATCGATCTTTCGTTTGTCTCAAACAGCTTGATCCAAAAGTTTACTTTGTGTACTGACCTTGAGACGAGAGGCAGTGATCACTTCCCAATTTTAATATCATACCAAGATGTGTCTGCGTCACGGCACAAAACCTAATTCAGGTGTGTACACTGGGAAGCTTTCAAAAACCATGTCGATGTGGAGGTAACCACCGCCACTTCGGACGGCGACCTAATACCAATCACGGCTCGTTGTATAAAGGAGTCTTCAAGAGTCGTACAGGAGCGCCTCGCTATGGAAAGTGATGCAGAATACAAAAGGCTGCGTGGTATCCGTCGGCGCGCTGAGCGGAATGCTCGCCGTACTAAACATTTAGAGGATTTGAGGCAAGCCCGTAAATCTCAAAGGCATGTGAGACGCTATTTGAAAAAGTTGCGTCGTCAAGGGTGGCGTGACTTCTGTACTAAATTGGACGTTCGCCAGCCTCTCTCTCGGGTATAGCGAATCATAAAGGGCATGCGCAACAACAACCAGTAGCTCAATCCATTCTGGTTACTGTGCGGCGATACGTCACGGCTTGCGACCTCTATCAACGGCGAAAAACGTTTCATTTGCTTCCAGCAGGCATTCTTCTGCCAAATCGACTTCCCCAGAACCATTCCTGCAGGTAGGATTGGACCTTCCCGGCCTTTCCCCTTGTCCTGGTCGGGAAACAAGTGGATTTCTGTCGCCAGCAATTATGCAACTCTTAACGCTGTGGGCATTATCTTATCCCGATCCTTAATACTTTCCATTAAGGAATAGAATAGAACGTAATAGAATAACGCGCCGTCGTTATTCTCACTGCTCTCGCGCAGCACCGAACTGCCCTGCCGAGAGACTCTGCCCACAAGGGGTTCGAGAGCGAGCCACGACTCTCGCCGCGAGTGTACGTTGTCAGTTACTTCACATGGAAGCGATGCATGTCATAGTACAGGGGTTTATTACGCGGGCAACCACGATACAAACACTACACTGTACTACGCACCTGGCCCCTGGGGCATATACAGCCGTCAGCGTGTGCCCACCCGTAGTCGGGCAGCAGTTAGCGTCCGCCGGCGTTGGCCGGCCGCAACGCTCGCTGACGTAGGGGAAGGGGGCTCTCTGTGGCCGCTACACATTTCAAGCCGCTGGACTCGATCGGGCGGCATCGGCGCTCGTCCGCTGACCTCAGACGGCGCAAGCCGTCACATCGCGGACGCGGGGGCAACCCATCAAGAAGTGGAATATGCCCGCGGAGACTCGCCGGGCATCCTAGATAAACGCACTGACGCAAATCGAGGCATGCGCTAATCGACACGGTGGGTGCCGTGACCCACGGAAGTGGGAAACAACGGCCAATGCAAGAAACGGCCAAAAGTGGCCGAAGGGCATTTACGTACCGCGCGATCGCTGCGCGTCTCAAGGGCGGTCTCCCCGGGGAGTCTCCTGCGCGCATCCCCCGTCGCCTCGTAGGGAGAGGAGGGAAACGCGCGAGGATCGCCCTCGCCCCACCAAGGAGGAGGACGTCGCTAGCGCCTCCTCGCCCCGATATGAGGGGCTTGGCCCCCACATCCCCCTCTCCTTAAATGCCCCCCTGACAGTCGGAAAGCCAGCCATCAGGTACTCATCCAAAAAGATCAATCTTAATGTAAGTTAAACAAAGCTAGTGCCCACCAGCCTCTACTCCAGCCCTTAAAGCAGGATGGCGATGTACCTATTTATTAGGCGTAGCGCTACACCGAAGAGTAGAGGCAGCACAGCGAGGCTCAGCGAAGATGGCTGAATCAGTTTGGCCCGCGAGCGGTGGACCCACACATTTATGTCGTCGTCTTCAAAAACCTGGTTGGCCAAAAAGCACGGAACGTAGCACTAACTTGGGATTGAACTTTGCACAGCGATCGCACACATCGCAAGCAGGGCATCGCGGCTTGACAAATATCCACGTGACATTTGCCCCCTCGTCGAGACAGCATCGTCCCGATGCGTGCAAAGCTCTTGGAAAAAAAGAAATGGATGCGCTTGCGGCATTGTCCCTCAACGTGTGAGATAGGGCTTCATACGCACGACATGAACGACGTCAGGGCGGCGGTTACGCCGGCGTTGAGGAACAATTCCGTCGTCCACAACCTCGTAGGTTACGTCGCTAAGTTGGCGCAAAACTCTATAAGGACCAAAGTAGCGTTTTAGGAGCTTTTCAGAGAGTCCTCGACGTCGAACAGGAGCCCATATCCAGACTCGTTCGCCGGGTTTGAAAACGGCAGTCCTGTGACGGAGGTTGTAACGGTGCGTGTCATAGCGCTGTTGCTGCCTTGTTCGTAAGCGCGCCAGTTGACGCGCCTCTTCCGCTCGTTCCGTAAACTCATTTAGCTGCATGTTATCGTTGCTGGTGTCGTGAGGCAGCATTGCGTCCAACATAGTGGTCACGGGACGGCCGTAAAGGAGGAAGAACGGCGTCATCCGGGTCGTGTCTTGTTGAGCCGTATTGTAAGCGAATGTCACGTATGGCAATACGGCGTCCCAGGTCTTGTGCTCGGCGTCGGTGTACATACCCAGCATCTCCACCAGTGTTTCGTCTTAGTAGATGGAGGTGTAGATAGCAGGATGGCGATGTACCTATTTATTAGGCGTAGCGCTACACCGAAGAGTAGAGGCAGCACGGCGAGGCTCAGCGAAGATAGCTGAATCAGTCTGGCCCGCGAGCGGTGGACCCACACATTTATGTCGTCGTCTTCAAAAACCTGGTTGGCCAAGAAGCACGGAACGTAGCACTAACTGGGGATTGAACTTTGCACGGCGATCGCACACATCGCAAGCAGGGCATCGCGGCTTGACAAACAAACACTGCATTCACAACGCACGCTACACATACTTAAGATATACATACACACTATGAACAAGTTGTGAAACAAGAAATGTACACTATAAACAATACTCTACTCACTTGGTGAGGGAACTAATGTTACGCTATACAGAAGAGGTCAACTAAGGTTGCACTACGTACACTATACTACACGAACACAGCTGTTACTTATATTACACAACCTACGGTTAATTATAATGCACTAAGAACACTTAATTACATTACATTACGTACACTTCGTTACATTACACTAGATACACAGGTCTAGAAAGATACACAGAGGTGGAAATATTGCACTAAGTCCGCAAAGGGTTGCAGTGGTCATCACGGGGCTACGCATTGTTCGGCAGTACGGGGCACAAAGGGGCGAAAAGATCCTCCCGCTGTCAGCGTTCGTTGTCGTCACTTTGGGGTGCCACGAGGCTCACCATGGAGTCTCTCATCGCAGAGTTCTCGAGGGGCGCAGATAATGGGCGGACGCGCAGGCGCGATTCCACCGTTGCGTCGAGCCGTGCCGCTCCGCAGAGGAATGGAGGGGGAGGAAGCAGCGCGTGAGCCGATGACCCACCAGGAAGGCACCTCAGCACGTGCACCGTCTGGAGGCCAGGAGTCGGGATCGGCGCTGATGAACGGGGCAGCAGCCAGAGAGAGGAGCGGCCCGAGCTTCAGCCCCACGCAAGGAAGGAGGGGGGTTAGGCTGAGTCGAAGGCAGCCCAAGGTCAGCTCGGCCATTCAAGGCGCCCGCATTCCTGGGCACGAAGGGCACCTCTGCGCTCGGTTGTCGGCGTCCCTGGCCGCAGCGAGCTAGCCGAAGAGGCGGCGATGCCAGCACACACCACAAGACAAGGCGCGCTCTCCACAGACACGCACCACCAGCGGGGTGTACTGTTCGGCCGAATGAAGCTGGCCCATACACGCACGCACGCACTCAAACACGCAGATCTGCGGTGTTGTACGTGAGAACGGAACGCGGGGGCGGAAACAACCACCGGAAGCACACTTGTCCCCCTCGTCACGCGGGCACACACGTCACATTCATCAAGGCGGCAGAAGCACAGGACTAGCCGCGGCGAACGGACGAGGCCTCGGACGAAAGTTCGCTCACAGCAGACGCCGAAGAAAGCGCGGGCAGTCGCACACACACCCCACAGCTTGGGCCGAGAACACGCAACAAAACAACAGCATACGCAGTCCCCCGCGCTTCAGGCCTGCGAAAATCATCCTAAGGGCCGAGAAGACGCGGAGAACGAACCGATGGGCAGTAACTCACTCACTCCACACACAAAATGAACACACACACAACAACAGATGAGACAACGAAAGCTACCGCCAACCCCTGCAAAACGCCGCTCCCAATCTCCCCTCCCTCGTCCACGCAAGGACGAGCCCGACCGCGGCGGCGACAAGAAACGAGGGGCCGAGGGAAACCAGAGTACATACTCGCCCAAGCAAGGGGCAATCACCCTCTCTAACCCAACGTTACTGCTCTAACCCGCGTCTCGTTGCCGCGGAGCAACCGAAAGCAAAATACAAACTAAACCACCCTCAGAATTTCCAAGAACCAAAGGAGGGGACAGAGGCGGCAAACAGCCCCGAGTTCCCCTCTACGGCCAACGAAACAGCCAACTTCGTCCTTTTTTTTCTTTTCGTTTTCAAAACTAAAATCTTTTTTATATTACTCTGTACATGATGTCCGTTACTATAGACAAGGAAATGCACAATTCCTAACACATCCGTACGAACAACCATATGAACAGCGTCCCGCGTGTACACCACCACAAACATTCACAAAACACAGCAAAGAATTCACAATAAGAAACATGCGTTCTCTCACTTACATAGCGGGCTGGAGAAAGGGTCAACTGGCTCACCAGGAATCGCCTCGGGAGGATTGTTGACAGGCTGGTGTGCGCGTGCGGGGTCATCAATCGGCTATAACCGTCATCAGACCAGGCGACTCCACAAAGGTGATGTCGGCAGAAACGGTACAATATGTCCGCCCAAAACAGTCGGACATACCGAAGGTGCTCGGGCCACGCCACGGATAAGCCGGGCGCGGTATTACGTCGTGCTCGAGGAATAATCCAGGTGCACAATTTCCACACTATGCTGGCGGCACATGACTAAGGTCATCACAGGCCAGGTGTCTCCCAACAATGGAAAAACCAATTAAATAACTAAAAACGTCCCACTTCACACCTGCCAGTGACACTGCGGCTGATCATTTACAAGATCTTCGAGCCTACCAGACTGTATGGCCAAGGTGAGCTAAGACAATGACGCAACAATACGCACATCTGACTTTTCGGGACTTCCGCCTTTAACCGTTCATACTCATTAACGGTGGCGTGTATTACACCACGAGCCCTCACTCGGCCTGTCAAGACACTCATCCCCGGAACCACCCGCAATACAAGCTGGTCCCTGTCCCCAGCGCCCGTTGCAAAGCAAGTCAACGTCACGGCGCTCCGCCTACCAAAGGCGGCCGAGAAACTGCTCGGAAAAAGGAATCGTTCCGCCAAAACCGTGGCTAGCTCTTCGGGGTGAATACCTACGATACATGGCATCCCACAGAGGGAACCGGTCGCATTAATCCCTATAGATACGACATCAAGCACTAGCTTGAACACTCTGAGTTGTGGAATGAGGCTACTCGAATTCAAGCATCTCCTTTAGCACCCGAGCGTGGGTTGCGTCAAAATCAACCTTAAAGTCGAACACAGCACAAAAGCCCTATGTTCTCATGTGCTCGAAGCAAAGAAAACCTCGCGCTCTCGAGCTCCGCCGGCATCCACAAAACGAGGAGCCGGTCCGGCCGGAGGCCCGAATGCGAGCTCTCACCGGAACTACACTGCACGCAACTAGCGTGCCTGGCGCGGCCAGCCGATTGCACAAGCAAAGCTCGCTACGGTATGGCAGCAAATGAGCAATCAAACGCTGCCCCACGTTGGGCGCCAGAAATGTGGGCATTATCTTATCCCTATCCTTAATACTTTCCATTAAGGAATAGAATAGAACGTAATAGAATAACGCGCCGTCGTTATTCTCACTGCTCTCGCGCAGCACCGAACTGCCCTGCCGAGAGACTCTGCCCACAACGGGTTCGAGAGCGAGCCACGACTCTCGCCGCGAGTGTACGTTGTCAGTTACTTCACATGGAAGCGATACATTTCATAGTACAGGGTGTCAGGAGTCAAGGTGCGAAGACGGCGGAGACGACGACGAAGAAGGGATAAGAAGCGAGAAATTTCTGGAAGCTGGTGGGGAGAAGAGAGAGGAAAAAACGAGAAGGAAGACGACGAGCGGGTGGACGAGGAGATCGTGGTTCGAGGCGACCGAAGGAGGCGGGACCCGAGGTCTGGGAACCCGCAAGGCACCAGCGGCACTGCCCCGTTGGCCTCCTTAAGCATTTGACGCGGGTGCTCCTGGGCAACGGCGGCTCCGCTCCGCTGGCTTCAGCACCGGCGTGCACGGGCACACACGCACCAGCGGCTTCGTCCCACTGGCCCCGTCACCATCTTCACGGCGCTGCGCTCAGGGAACCGCCCCAGCGACAACGGACACCCGACTGCTTCAAGGTTCCAGGACGACGCAACAACAAAAAGTGCGGTAGGGAAATGGCCTTGAAGAACATGTAGATAGAGCGCGAGGACTCTGTTGTAGTTATGAACTGAAAGCTATTTAGGGTTTTTGCTGTATGAGGGATATTTCCATCACTTTTATTGTCCTTTTGTTTTACGTTCGCTATACCTTTGCAAACCTTAAAGTATCGTTTCAACTTGATCCCTTTGTGTCCGGAGCCCCTTCTTCTACCGAGGTGACGCGTGACACAGGGGTTTATTACGCGGACAACCACGATACAAACACTACACTGTACTACGCACCTGGCCCCTGGGGCATATACAGCGGTCAGCGTGTGCCCAGCCCGTAGTCGGGCAGCAGTTAGCGTCCGCCGGCGTTGGCCGGCCGCAACGCTCGCTGACGTAGGGGAAGGGGGCTCTCTGTGGCCGCTACACATTTCAAGCCGCTGGACTCGATCGGGCGGCATCGGCGCTCCTCCGCTGACATCGGCGCTCGTCCGCTGAAGGGCGGTCTCTCCCGGGGAGTCTCCTGCGCGCATCCCCCGTCACCTCGTAGGGAGAGGAGGGAGGCGCGCGAGGATCGCCCTCGCCCCACCAAGGAGGAGGACGTCGCTAGCGCCTCCTCGCCCCGATTTGAGGGGCTTGGCCCCCACAACGCTATCCCACGTGCTCACCCCACCAGCTGTACCACAGACGTAACCGACTTCCTCCTGCATGATGTAATCTTGTACCACGGGCTCCTCGTCAGCTGCTTAAGGACCGTGGGGGATTTTTCTAGTATCAAGTTATCGACAAACCCCTTCGCTCCTGCCGTACAAAGGACAACCTCACCACCGCCTATCACCCACAGATGAAGATACTTACTCAACAATTTAACAAGACCCTCCTGAATGGGCTCTCCATATACGTGTCCACCGACCACCGTTGCTGGGACGTTCCAGTACCCTACGTTACTTTTGCTTAAAATTCCTCTCGCTTCCACACCGCTGGTTACTCACCTTTCTTTCTTCTTTTTGGCCGCAAACCTACCTTGCCGTTGGACACCGTCTTTCCTAGCTCGGGGACGTTGACAACGGAATATGCACGATACGCCGTAGCGCACGCTGATTTGGCCTACCAGGTTGCGGCGCTATAGATATCGACAGCCCAAGCACCCTAGAACGGTCACTGCGATCAGCCACATCGCGACATCCACCTCTCACCTGGCCCATTAATACTGGACTTTATCGCGCAACGTCGGCCTGTCTGAAAAATTTCTGTGCCGTTTCACGGGCCCTTACCGCATCATACGCATGGTAGCTCCCGTGAGCTACGAAATTGTTTCAATTATACACTGTTGCGTACGGGAAGGCCGACCCGAGCCAAGCTCCGTCGCCTCCGACATACGTTTGGTAGCGTGGGGAAGCGAGCGGCCAGCCAATGTTGCAGCCTTGAAGAAGTCCAGAAGCCGTAGGCAAAACGTAACTTGTTTACTTCATAGCGAGAGATGAGCCGAAGCAAAAGAACAATGCCTCGACGGGCGAGGTTACAGTACAGGACTCGAGCAGAGTGACAGCATTGATTCACTGCTCAAACAGAAATCGACTACAGCGCTTGGGCGGGTCTTATTTGTACCCAAAGCGCGAACGGTCAAAACAAGCGTTCCCCCTAGATTGTGCACACGTTACGAGGCGGCACTGATGCACACACCACTCTTTCCAGAGTTCGTGAGCAGTCTGTAGTAGCGGCGCACGCTGAGTCCGAGAGATGGAGGTCTCCGCAGCGGACGCGGGGCCTCCGTGTCCTTGGGACAAGTTGAAGCGTGCCTCGTCTGCCAACGTCGGTTTGAATCGCGCCGATAGATAGGCGCCAGAGATCCAGGCCTGTCACAGCTTGTCTGAATTGTAGGTTGCAAGCGTGAGTCACCGACAGGGGGGCCTGCTTGAAAGGCGCACGTAGTGGAGGCTTCGCGGCACATCCGAGGAGTGTTGAAACAAAGCCCAGCGGTAGGCTCATTCGTAATAGCTTCTCCGCCGGGGGTCCGAGATACCGATGGATAAGGGTCTTCAACCGTTGTCCGGAGGGATGCTTTTCGGAAAGTGTTGGCCAGGTGCTCGAATCCAGGCCTAGGCTGTACGACACCGTGCTGGAACTTCACCGGGCCGGTCACTGGACGAATAGTGGCTCGCCAATAACGTCTCTGGCTTGGTCAGGCAAGCAACAGAACAACACAGGAAGACAGAACCGCATCGCCGGGAACAGCAAAGACAAATCCACATTGAAGCTTACCAGGCTTTTAGTTGCGATAAAATACACTAATAACTAACTACACTAATTATGTTTTAGCCCAGCAGTACTTTAGCTAAGCACACAAACTTGAAAGGTAACATTTCGCGTGATTGGAAATGTCCCACACAAAAAGAAATGCAATCGTAAAGGGCGAAGCCTACTTCATGAACAAAAATAAAATTGAGAAAATCAGGCGTCTACAGGCCACTTCTCGCGCTGAGAGCTGCGATTTGAGCTCTCGTAATTGCCCTGAACATTCCCCTTTTTGAATCGCACCATAGGTGTGCCCGTTTTCTGAAAGAGACTCCGACCGGTAGAGAGTACATCGGCCTTCTTCCGCGACGTATCTCGAGTGCGCGGAGAAAACTGCTCTACTTTCCACCGCCTGAGCAAAGCATGCGCTTTCGTTCACGCCTGCTCCGAGGTCCGCTGACACCCGGCGCAAAACGTTCGCTCGGAGCTGCAACTCGGCAGGCGCGCATGGGAGCCCTTGCCGGATTTTTTGCGACACCGTCGGTAAACGAACATCAGAGGGTGTTTTCGCTCCTGTTTCCGGCTGTCAAGGCCAATCTTGGAACGGGTGGCCCGGTCTCAGAAGACGGCTAAACCCCAATGGACACCGGAATCGCTACGTGCTCGGCTGGCCATTGCTCGACATCGAGTATCTGAGTTGGAGGTGGAACTCTGGCGACTCGCTCTGTTGCGGCGTCACCGTTAAGCTTAGCTGCACCGTAAAAACTGTCCAGTATCTCGACCGCCGGCTCTGCCCCAGCGTAGCTCGGTTCTAAACTCGTGTCCGGAGAAACACTTTTCGTTTCAACGAACTCGTGTTGCCTCCTTTCGCAGCGTCATGGTTTAGGCTTTCCCGTGGAACGTCGTTAGCCTGCGAACTGTGCGCGCTCAGGTCGGTAGCCGTTTTCAAGGCCTCCCATGAACCTGCGCACTCCGAACACGACGACGCTGACACATCTGGGCTGCCTGTAGGGGCCGTGTAGTTAGGCTGCCCTCTGTCGTGAGCCTACAGAAATGCCCCATCCTCGCTATCTGTGAGTCTCGCCATTCTCCTCAGAGGTGGCGACACTATCATTACTTGAGCCCTTTGCAGCGAGCACAGCTGATTCTTTCCACAGCAGTTTCTCGAAATTGCACCCCATTTCGCGTAACAGCTAAACCGACCTGTTCGAGAATAGGTACCTGTATTCCGGAAGAAGTTGTGGGGATACTGCCGCCTGCGTGACAAGTACACCAAACGGACTTCCGATGCTGAGTTTAGCAATCGGCAGGCGCACGTTTCGTGCTGCTACCGCCTGCTTCACCCAAACACACTGTACCATCACCTGATCCGGTTCAACGTACGAACGGTGGACCACGTCTACCGTCGCCGCGGAGTCGCGAAGAACTCGGCACGGTTTACCGTTGACCACTAGCTCACGTACAGTGCGCAACACCCTTGTCCATAACACAGAGTTTAACTTCAACTAGTTACCTACCAAAACTGTGGACTCAAACTTGCCACAAAAAAACGTTGAGGTAAAAATGTATGGTTAAGACTTCAGAATGACACAATAGTTTTCTTCAAATGGTTTCCGGGCGAGGCAAGATAAGGCTGTAAGTACGAAACCTGTGTTATAGACAAGTGTGTTGCCCTCTGTACGTACGGCTCTAGAAACTGCCTGCTATCCTCACTCTGATCTAGAACGTGAAAGACGAGTTTGCCCTTCTTGCAACTCGCAGCGAAATGGCCCGTCTCACCGCAGTTCTAACACGCAGCCTGTCTGCGCGCTTCAAAAGTTTTTCTTCGGCGCTGCTCCTCAGCGTCTACGCTCTTTTCCTTTTTTGCGGCCAGTTTCACTATCCACGCAAACGACTTTGCTACCTTCACCATCTTCCTGGGGAGCTCTGCCTTTCGGCCCTGACTTATCAGGCCTCGGCCTGAACTCTCTTTGGCCGTCTTTCGGCCCCTGCGCACCTCGTCGTGCGACGAACTCGTTGGCTAGCTGAGCTGCATGATCCACAGTATTTACCCCTGGCCTATCTTGCTCCCAGAGTCTCAGATTTTCTGGTAGAGGATGCTAAAACTGCTCGAGACCGAAACACTCAACTACCTTGTCATGCTTTCCGAAAGCCTTTGCCACTTTGAGCCATTCTTTCATGTTAGCCCTCAGCTAATAGGTGAACTCCGAGTACGACTCGCCCTTAGCTTTCTCGGCTTCACGGAATTTCTGGCGAAACGCCTCTGCCGACAGCCTGTACTTACGCAGAAGGCTCGACTTGGCTTTCTCGTAGTCCTCCGCCTCCTCCTTTGGCAAGCGGGCCATTACGTCGGATGCCTCACCTGGCAAAAGCGTAAGCAGCTTTTGCGGCCATGAGACTCGGCTAAACTGGGACCTCTCGCACGTACGCTCGAAGTTGACCAAACAAGGCCCATCTCCCCGCGAGGGGGACTCGATTAAATGCGTCGCATAGGGGGTGGGTGTATTGCGTTAACGTTTAGTGTTTGGGGAGTTGGTGGTAGTGAATGCGTTGTATCAGCAGCTTCTTGACGTAGTTTGAATGAGTCAAGGATATAAGTCGCGTTCGTAGTCTTTGACAGCTACGAACGCAAAGGCTACGAACGTAGCCTTTGACAGCTACGAAAGAAATTGACAGCGAGAGTGAACGCCGAGAGCCGCCCCATCACGGTACGACCGCGCCACGACCACGTCACGACTACGTCACGATCACGCCACAACTGTTGTTGCTCCCGCGCCAAACTACGACGCATGCGCGCCCCACCTGTTGCTGAACGCGATCCGAGCACGCAGAAAACACGCGAGGAGCAGCGGAGAGCAGGCGAGGAGGAGTGGGGGAGAGAGCGCGCCTGGAACGGCTGTTGCGGACGCCGAGGCACGCCAACGCGGGGTGACATCGTGAGTTAAAGAAATGCTCTGCATTTAAAAAAGACCGATGTCTTCTCCTACCTTGCAGGCTCGTATTAGGTCACCCATTCGTAACGTCGGTCGCTCAGGCGCCGGAGACTGCGCGCTGCTGCCACTCTGACATCTAGGTCGAGACGCCTCGACGTCTAGACGCTTTATTTCCAGCTCATGCTGTCGCTCCCGTTCTCGCTTTTTCTCCTCGCGTTCTGCCTCTGCAGCCTGACGTTTAGCGGTCTCCCTGTCATTGATCAGCTCAATGCCCTCTGACAGCTCGTCATCGTCAGCACCAAGAGCAAGTATAGCCTGTATCAGCTCTGGCTTTCTCAGCGCGTCCGAAATATCCAAGCGCAACCCTTGCAAGCTCCAACAACTGCGGTTTTTTCAACACCTTGAAATTCATGGCCGGTCTAGAGCACTGCTTTCCCACTGCTCCAAAATTGTTTTCCGCGAATAACCCACGCGATAAAAACACACGCCCTACCAGCTATCCTGAGAAGCCTGGTAAAACTCAGTGAAGAAAAGTCGCGCACTCACCCTTGACGCCGTGAATTTGCGAAGCCCGAAGCCGCCCTGCCATCTGTGGTGTTGGATCTCGCACCGCTGGCTGCAGGTGTTACGAAGTTGCCATCCGAACGCTGCCAACCAGTTATTGCGTACGGGAAGGCCGACCCGAGCCAAGCTCCGTCGCCTCCGACATACGTTTGGTAGCGTGGTGAAGCGAGCGGCCAGCCAATGTTGCAGCCGTGAAGAAGCCCAGAAGCCGTAGGCAAAACGTAGCTTGTTTACTTCACAGCGAGAGATGAGCCGAAGCCAAAGAACAATGTCCCGACGGGCAAGGTTACAGTACAGGACTCGAGCAGAGTGACAGCATTGATTCACTGCTCAAACAGGAATGAACTACAGCGCTTGGGGGTGTCTTATTTATACCCAAAGCGCGAACGGTCAAAACAAGCGTTCCCTCTAGATTGTGCACAGGTTACGAACGGCACAGACACACACACCACTCTTTCCAGAGTTCGTGAGCAGTCGGTAGTAGAGGGACACGCTGAGTCCGAGAGATGGAGGTCTCCGCAGCAGACGCGGGGCCTCCGTGTCCTTCAGACAAGTTGAAGCGTGCCTCGCCAACCAACGTCGGTTTGAATCGCGCCGATAGATAGGTGCCAGAGATCTAGGCCTGTCACAGCTTGTCTGAATTGTCGGTTGCAAGCGTGAGTCACCGACAGGGGGGGGGGGGGGGCTACTTGAAAGGCGCACGTATAGTGAATGCTTCGCCGCAAAGCACAGCGGCGGGCTCAGTCGTAATAACACCCTCGCCGCCATCATCGCATTCAACGTCACGACTTGTAGTTGTTTTAATATGTATTTATAACCTTAATTACACTCCATGCCTTGACCTTTGTCATCGCCGGAGAGAAAGATGGGGGAAGGAGTTGGAGGATGGGGGGGCAGTGAGCAGTGAGTTTCCCGACTAAATCTGGGCCTGTGTGGCGTGTTCTCGAACGTATACAAGAAGATAATCAAGGACCATCTTCCTGTGTTCTGTAGACCCTTCGGAATGGGTCCACTGCCGCAGCGTGTCTGGCCTGACGAGGAGGAATGAGAGTATGTGCGCGACTTCTCTGGTCCTTCAAGGCAGGGCAGCTAGCTCTATAGCAGATAGTTAAGGTCAGCGACTTGTTGGCTATCCGGTGATCCGCACTGTTTTCAGATACCGTCACCGGGCTGTAGACAAAAGCGTGCCATGATGTGCGGTGTTACGCCAGTGTTCGTCCGAATACGTCGGAGTGTAGCCGTTGTCCACCGCTTATAACCGGATGGGATAGGGTAATCCTCTTCAAGAAGACTAAGTCGAAGCGCTGCATGTCGCTCACCACGTGCTTTGCCAATAGCTTCCTCGAAGTCATACTCTAGGCCCTTCCCTTCCTCTTCCAACTCGTAGGGCAGAAGCTCCAAAGATGTGTCAACGCTTGGAGAGCGGGGAAGACGTCGTAGGTCACGATAGAGGCTATTGGCAGTTATCGGGGTTGGAAAGCATCTCGCGTGCTCCCTTGCGTGCCTCCTCGTTGCCCGGTATCCCGTTATGGCTAGGTACCCAGCGAATTGTAATTGTGCGACCGACTTGTCGAAAGTCTCTTGCAACTGCACGAATTCTTGCGACCGTTAGACTGCGCGTGTTATTTAAAATGCGAAGCAATTCATGCTCAGTGCTGTGTCCCTCTCTCCCTCCCTCGTTGTCGTTGTCCGCCGTCCGCACTCTACTGCGCATGCGCGTCTCTTCATCCCCGTCAGCGTTTGGGGTGACGTCAGCGCAGTACAGTATAAAAGGAAATACTTAGCCGTCCCCTGGTTTTGATCCCACGACTCTCTGGCCGCAACGGGAGGTACGTGGCGCTCTTCTCACCGCGCTACAAACCGAGACGGGAGCATGCGCTACGAACGCGCCTTATGTGCTTCACTCATTCAAACTACGTCAAGAAGCTACTGATACAACGAAGGCACGCGAAGCTGAACGTCAACGGAAACGATGAACTGAAAACTAATGGGAACTTCAGTCGACCCCATGGCTGCTTCGCATACTACTCAGGGTTCCCCTACGGGAAGATGGTGTAATTTTTTCCCGCGTTATCTCACGGCTAACTTTGAGCCCATATAGAGCAGGAAAGTGGTTGGTGCCTCAGTGGGACTTGTGATGGCAATTCCGCTTGTGCGCTTCTTCCGTCGCTAGTAGTAAGGCCCTCAATTGCGATTCCTTCACAGATGGGGTAACACGTAGAGCCTTAGCTCCTTTAGTTTTTGGTCTCGTAGTGGTACCACGCTATGGCAACCTGATCGTCTTGAAGAGCTGCGTCAATGTAAATTCTGCGCACCCATTCGTCGTCGTCGGTACGCTGGAGCTCTTTCAGGTGTGTCGTCGCTGCTCGTTGGTGGCGTATCGGACGTGTTGTGCTTGTATTTTTGAGCATGGGCCGGTGATCAACGATGGCTATCTGTTTCTATGGTTCAGGCCGTTAATACATTGGAGGCTTCGTGTTCAAGTGAATCATCCACGAGTGAAGGTGGAGATTATAAACCATTGCGAAGCAAGGAAGACCAGAGAACTCGCATGGCTTCGCGGTTAAGGTGTTCTACAGACTCGTGTCGTTTTTTTGTGAGTCTGTAGACGTTATACCCGTGCTTCGCCTTTGGAACCAACAGGCCGTTTACCAAAAAGAGAAGAACGCGTTCATCGGCGCTCCACGTCTTTAAAGTAACCCGACGGATCAGGGCAAGGGTGCCTTTCCACATAGGGGTCAATTTCTTGAGCATCGTTGTGTCTCCCCCATCCGCGTCTATGTCAAGACCGAGCATGTGAACAGTAGGTCACTCTTGGATTTGTACTCCGCTCATGGTGAGCTTAAACTGGTTGTTTGTGTTTTGTTTGTGCAGCAGTTTGTTGGCCACTGCTACAAAAAAGTGCCCTTCCACTCTCTGAAGAACGAAGACCTGCAAAGCTGGACGCAGTCCACGGAGTGCACGAATCAAAACATGTGTCTTTGTAATTTGCGATTGAGCATACTTCCGAACAAATTAGCTGAAGGAAACTTGGATCGACTCGAGCATTACTCTAGCGCAAAAACCTATGGCTGTCAGTTTCCATCCCGCATCGTAGGAATCTTACTGTCTGTGTAACACACCAAACCACTGCGCCCGATCAAAACGGACGCCAGATGGTCCGTTTAGCGTCCAAGTTTGAACGTTCCGCCATCAAAATGGACATGTCATCATTGAAGGCCTGAAGCTTATAGCTGCGCGTGCACCCCCACCTCCTTTTCCCTTCCTGCAATCCCATTCCCATCATCAACCGGCAATCGATGATGTGCGCATGCCTAAAGTGAAAGACACTGGCAAAAATGTCTGCTATGAAAGCCATGCAAGCTAAACAAGCAATATTGGCTCACGTCGGCAATCTAAGCTGACACGTTGCTCTCTATACTGAAGGAATTTCAGCTACTCGGCGAGGTGTAACTTGCGGCGGCAACGGCGGCGGCAGCGGCTTTTTTTGTCGTTGTTGTTGTCGCACCCATTCGCCCTTCTGTGCGGCCGACGCTTCTTCAATTCCCGCTCTTCTTCCTCCGAGCACATGACACGCATCCGTTCCATATCAAGTTAAAACCTGGAAGGACTCGAGCTTTATTCCATCGGTCAACCATGTCCGTTTCCTTCAATCGCGTCGCAGGCATCTTGCTGATACTGTAACACACTGAGACAAACCCAAAAGACTCGACCACGGAGGGCAGCTGACAGGTCGCATTGAGCCGTGAGACTTCCATGTTTAAATCTTCCACCAGCAGGAAGGGCGTATCGTTGGTTCGGGCATGAAGCACAGCTGTGTGTGCACTCCCCTCGAACGCATAAACCGGCCACCAGTGATTAGCCTGGGCTTAGGCTCGAAAGGCACCGGCAAAAATGTCGTTCGGAAAGCCTTTCAATCTGAAGAACAAGTATGGACTCACTCTGGCGTTCTAAGAGGGAAAGTTGCTCTACACCCGGCCGGTATTCACAACTGCTACACGAGGTTGCATTTCTGGAAAAAACGGTGGCGAAATATTCGGCGGCAGCGGCTACGTCGTTTGACGCCCATTCGCGTTTCTGTTGATTATCTGCAATCATCTGGTAAAGGCGCTACCGCCGCTATCAGCCGTATGCGCAACATGCACTGGTGGTGGCGAGGGGTTTAACAGTTGAGAAAAGAAGTCGGCGTTGGAAAAGAGGAGCACAGAAGTGGCGCCGAGTAAATCGCCTACACCGGAATGAAAACTGGTTGGAGAGGGGGGAGACATATATTTATTTGCAGTAAAACAGTCGTCTCTGGAGATGGAGCAAGTCCTACCTCGGTAAAGACAGAAGAGATTGCGTTTGGACCTTGCTGCATTGCTTCTTTTTATTCGCCTATCGAGATTCCCTTCGTCCAAAGTGATGTCATCTGCATAGATCCTTAAACGTAAGCCTTCAATCTGACCCAGGAAGAAGAAGAAAACTTTATTTTTGCAAGGATCCCCTAGTCCGGAGCTCCCGGAATAGCCAACAGGGCCTTCTCTGCGCGTTCAATGAGTGTTCTTTGCACTTCTGCGCTAGAGTCGGCCAGCCTTCTTTCCCATGAAGTGGAGTGGGGAAAGGTCAGCCATGACGATATTAGGTAGCGTTGGTAATAAGACGGAACTTTGATGTACTCCGATGCAGTTTGATGTTTTGGGGACGAGTGTGTCACCAACTCGTACTCGATAGTGGCGGTCTCACAGGAAATCTTGCACAAAGGCGAGTGACTTTCCGTCCAGTCTTCAGTTGCGTGTGCCTTGGATAACTGCCTCATGAAGTGCCGAGTCGAACGCTTTTTTAACGTCGATGGCTACCACTAGACGGGGGTCACATGATGAGGTGCTAGCTATAACATCTTCGGACAGCATTTTTAAGCTGTCTGGAGTAGAAAGGTGCCTCCGGAACCCCGTTTCACGTGGATGCAGTTGGCCTGTTGTTTCTAAATTCCATTAAATTCTTGTGAGAACCATTCTCTCCATAAGGTTCATAATATTAGAAATCAAAAAATGGGTCTCAGATTCTCTTTTTGCGTGAGAGGCTTGCCAGGCTTTGGAATGGGCACCACCCGCGATTCCTTCCACTCATTAGGCAGCACATATTCCCAGATAGCATTGAGCCAGTCGAGGAGTTGCTCCTTGTGCGCTTCAGGCAATTTGCGAAGGGCCACGTAAGTGCTCCACTCCGGACCAGGTGCGCTCGTTATTTTGCTTTGGTGAAGGGCTTTTAGATGTTCAGCCATTGTAAATGGGTCACATAACGTGTTGTAGAATAACAGGGGTTGTATACACATTGAATCATCTCAGCTTAATATTAGGAGTGTTTGTTTCCTGTAGAAACAGGATTGTTGGCCTCTAGTTTCTCGCGAAGCGTTGATTTATCTCAACGGATCGTGTGGTCAGCCCGCGGCAATGCCATTGCACCACTGCCCCAGGTTGACCCGACCCGTGGCCCTTACTTGTAGGACGCTAAAGCCTTATCATTCCCGCGATACAACCTGCCCTAACCTTGCTCCGTGCTTCTCACCGGGCTGGTATGCACCGGCCCGCTGCTTTCGCCGCCGGAGGTTATGTACCGGGCTGTTGTACCTTGTCAAAGGACCTCAACGATGGAGCCAAGATTAGCCCGGTGTTCAGTTATGGCCAACCTCTCCACCAGGGATACGCGCCGCAGCACTTATTGGAAGCGTAGCCGGTACATAGCCTTGCGGAAGAAGACAGCGACACTCAGAACTGCTCTGACGCACGCTGTGCCTCAGACATTGGAGCGGCTTTGCTACCGGATATGCCCGCTAATACATTTTATTGCAAACAGCCCCCTGCTGCCACGTCACAATATCAACACTGTACATTGATATAAAAAAGAAGCATCTATAGAAAGAGAAAACGCTATACAAAGCAAAACTGGTAAACTGACAAAGCGGTAAACAAAAGTACATGTAAATCTTCAGTAAGGAATAAATGCGATTGCAACAAAGACTGAAAATGTGCAGGAGCTTCGTTATTATTTTCTTTGATATTTTCGTTATAGACAACATTATATTATTCTAGTGTGTTTAAAAGACTCGGTAAGTTGTTCAAAACAGATTGCTAACAATGATTGGTGCGACAGAATGGCAATGACAACAAGGCACTATTGCGCACACAGTAAGCTGGTTCATGACGGACTAGCTGAAGCATAGACAATATGGCGCTGTTATTGGCGATTACTGCAGTTTTGCACATTGAACGTAGTCTGAACACGTAGAGTGAAGTGACCTTACGAATATTAAACTCAGCAAAGTATTGTTTGGTATGCACATTCCACTTGTTGTACTACAAGACGTTTCAATTTATTCTTCTTAGTTGTTGTTCCCCAAAGCCCAGTAGCTAATGGCAGCATAAATGCATTATAAATTAATATTTTGACCCGTCTACGAAGGTTGTATTGGTGTTGACATATCACGAATGTACTGCATTTATTTGAACTGCAAAAGAAAGTACACCGGGCAAACGGGGCGATGCCTCAATGAGCGCTTGCGCGAACATCGAAACACCCTCAAGGGCACGCTCACGTCACATTTATCATCTCATTGTAAAAGTTGCGGCTGCTAGCCGTTGTTTAATAGTACTGCAGTTTTGATGACTCACAAAGATAGGATATCAATGAAGGTAACTGAAGCCTTTTATATGAAAAATAATTCAGAAGGTTGTATTAGTTTCCTGTCCATATCGCTAGTGGGCTGCGAAGTAGCCTATCTGGACAGATGTTGAATTAGTGATTGTTGTGTGCAAAAGTGAGATATACGTCAACATTGTTATGGTCACACACGCTCTTATATACTCTTTTACTGTGTAATAAACATTTCAGTTAATAGTCAGCGCTCGTGTTGTCGTCCTCTTCTTTCTGCCCTGGTTTTTGCGCGCTGTATCACCACAATGAATCTGTACCAATTGGCCCAGTTCGCGACACGTTTGCACGCCATTTATCCTATTTATTTTTGCACGTACGCTGTCAATCTGCATGTCCCAATTTATTGTTTCTGAAAATATATAACCCAATCATTTTACACTAAGCACGATCTTAATCCTATCGTTACCGACTACAAGCTGAATATTGTCGCCCGGAATATTTTTTTGTTCGAAACATCACAGCCTTCGTCGTCTTGTTGTTAATCGTACAGCAGTTTTTTAGATGCAAAACATCTCTTAGTCGACCCTCGTCATCCGGCGTCCGCACCTCTCCTCCTCTCCACAACAGCAGTGATAACGCCGCTTTCTCTCCCCTCCTCCTCTCCACACCACCTGTGCGCTAGCGCGCGCTGCTCCTCCTACCCACACCACCTGTGCGCTACGCGCGCTGCTCCTACTCTGCCCTCTCTCCACCAGCTGTCCAATCACGCGCATGCGCGCTGCTCCTCCTCTCCACTCCCTCTTCTCTGCAAATAAACCCGGTCCGTGCTCCGCTACGTTGCTTCTTCGGTACTGCACCGTCCGTTGACTGGAAATGGACGCCAACGATTCCGTCAGCGAACTGGCTGGCACACCTTGAACTAGCGCCAGCCAGCACACTGTCAGAACCGCGAGCACCTCCGAAAACAAGGCTGCATAGAGGAGAGCTCGCGACGCCGAACGTAGACGGCAGCGTCGAGCAGCGATTCCTCGCTTCGAGAACGAGAAGCCGCTTTGAAACGCCAGCGGCGAGTAGCTGGTCCCGATGGCGTTCGGCAACGTGACAACGCTTCGAAACGCCAGCGTCGAACAGCGGATTCCTCGCTTCGAGAACGAGAAGCCGGAAACGTTCCCCACTACTCGATAAATAAAGAAGACACTTAATACGCTACTACACGTGTCTTTACTCTAACAACCAATTAACACTACTCCACGGCTTTGCATCCCCTCAGGGTTTTCATGGCGGAAGATGGTGTAATTTTATTGCACCTTTGACTAAGATCTTCTCAAAATTAGGACAGTGGACCTCCTGTTACTGCCATTGTAATGTCACCAGCATAAGCAATAAGATGAACTGTTGGGAGGTTATCAAATATTTCATTTATATATATTAAGAACAGGATAGGACCCAAAATGCTGCCTTGTAGTACTCCAGACAAAATTGACTTTGCATTTCACATTGAGCCATTGCAGTCTGCAACCTTTATTTTGTATTTTAAATAAGACTCTTTGAGGCAGAAGCAGCTTCCTCTAATGCCATAGGGACTACGTTTACACAGCAACAACTTATCGTTTATGAGGTCGAAGGCTTTTGAGAAATCAATATAAATTCCAAGAGCAAGTAATTTTTCTCAAATGAGTTAATAATGATTTGTTCCTGTTGAGTCAGCGCCATTTCTGTAGATTTATGCTTTCCGAATACAAATTGATAACCGGAAAGAACTGAGTGCCTAATGGGGAAGTTAATTATACTGGAGTGAATATTTTTTCTACCACTTTCGATAACACAGAGAGGATCGACACAGACGTATAATTTGAAAAATCCGAAGTAGGGCCACCTTTGTGCATAGCGACTACTCTTGCAATTCGCATTTGTTTAGAAAAAACGCCATTCCTCAATGACAAATTGTATACGTGTACCAAGACTGGAGCCGAAATATTCATTACGTATTTGAACGGCTGAATTTGAAAACCATCTATATCCTTAGCTTTACTGGACCGTAGATTCGTGAAAGCTGACAACACTTATGCTTCACTTGCTGGGAACATAAACAGGGATTCTCGAATCCTTGGAGCACCACACAGTGATTTGGTACATTAATGAAGAAGAAATGATTAAATTTATCAGAAAGCTCTTTTTCCTGTCACAAGGGACAAGCAGTGGCCGAGTACTCAAGCTCGACAGTCCAATCAGTTTTCGAATAAACTAACGTGAATGCAAAAAGTCGCGTTTTACAGCCAAGCGGCTAATGTCTCAGTTTCGTCATACTGTCTCCATCTGTAAAATTTCGTGAAACGTAATTTTTTTTGTTTCCACGGCTAGTCTGTCCGGAAGCACTTTCAAGGGCTTCCGGAAAGACATTTTGGACGTTGTCTTTCCCGTCTCAGCATGTGTACATCCCCGGTGGCCCTTTTACGCGTGCGGTGGATGTGGGCACGTGGCATGCACGTGCAGGCAGGCGTCAAGAGCAAACCGGCATGGTTTACTGTGAAATAAATTGATTTTAAATTAATTGAATTAAATATATATACATTTCGACCTCATAAGTTGTTCGTTTAAAATAATTGCAGACGCTGGCGGATTAGAAATCATGGGATCAAATATTTGTTTGTTAAATATAATCTATATTCTTGTCTAGTACGGGCACCGATGTTTTAAGAGTTACGCATTCTATAAACTGCACTCACTAAGACTGCGCAAAAAGCGCTACGATGGCAAAATGTTGCATGACACATAATTTCGTTCCTAGCACATTTTGTGATTTTGCATATGTGTGCCCACAAAACAACATTAAGCCACTTTTTTAGTACTTTCAAGTCAATGTTTAACCTACTTTTGTAATACGCAGGAAACTGCCTCCTAAACGGGACTCTATTAGAAGAAGGACGCAAGGTAAAATCAGCAAACCCATGTGAGCGTTACACCTGTCGCAATGGAAAAATAGTAACTAAGAAGTAAGTGAAGTACATTTGTTCGAAGTTATCCATCAACCCCTTCAATAGAATACAAGATGTTATATCGTAAAGGGAGCTCCGCATGTTGACTCTGTTGACTCTTTTGTGTTTATGTTGACTCTGGAAATACGTCGTTTTAACAATACATTTTTAACTACCGTAGCACCCGACATAAAAGGGTTGAGCTTGGTTTCGGAGACATATGTAAGTGTAGAATAAAATTCGCCAGCGCCCTTTATTAGACTGTTCAGATTTTTCTGTTTTCCTCTGTTTCCTTGTTGTTCGCCTTTTCCACGTGTAGGATAGCATACTAGGCCGTAGCCTGGTTAACATTCCTGCCTTTCCTTTAGCTTTTCTATCTCTATCTAGACTGCTCATACTACTCCTGGAAAAATTTCTAACCAACAATACATAGTAGCAATACCGACGTTAAAGGGGCTTTTCGGGGATGCATGACGTCTTACTGAGGTATTTTATAAAAGGCCTTCGAGCTTTCTTATTTTTATATACGACTGTTTATATTGGGAGTGTTTATTAAAAGGCCTGCTGCACTAAGTTATTCATGCTTTATTATATTACTTGTTATGCTAGAAGTATTTGCTAAAACTTATAACCCACTATAGGGCGCTCATTATTCAATAAAGCGAAAGCTTTCTTAGTGGACCGATGGCGTTTGGACGAAAAAACTAATTTATTTCCCGATGGGACAGTTTGCACACCGAAAAGCTCTAATAATATCTCGGAACACACGGCGCCTCCATGGAGCTAGGTTTCCATTGTGCCAAAACGGTTACTTGAAAGCCGCGAAAAAAGGAACTGGTAAGTTCGGGCCCCCCACTGATTAATTAAAACCGCCAGGCATCTAAATATCTTTCGCTGGGGTTAGCTTATTTACCTTTATTGTGTGTTTTCCCGCCGGCCGAGATGATATGAGCGCGAGAGGCGTAAGGAGAAACCGCGGAGACTTCTTTGTTACGCGCCGCGCTTTTGTGTCCACCCGAAGAGCGGGCCCGGAGACGACGCATGCAAACGCGTCGGTCACCCCATAGTAGAGAGTTTTAGCAGTCCGTATGCTCCGGCCGTTCCGTTCGTTACGTTGCTACCGGGTTTACCGGGACCCGACTGCGCATGCGCGCGCACGTACCGGGCTCTTTCCGTGTAGTGAGACGGAAAACGTGTTTTAGCACTCCGTAGCATCGTAACGTTCGTTCCGTGTGACGGCTGATTAGCCGAGTTGTTGCAAAAATCCACACGCTAAAAATACGTAAATTAAGAACGCAGTTTCCCCTAAAGCATTGCAAATCTGAAATAAAGCGCGCTCGGCCGGACGCATTGTGAGGCAGGGGCTGCGGCGGCGGCGACGGCACCAGAGCGAGCGCAGGTGACGACATGGTCGCGCGCCGTTCGCGTGGAGGAATGGCCTTGGCCTTGCCCGATTGAAGCGCTAGACACATGTACGATTGGTACACGCGATTCGTATGCGACTGATCGTTACGACCGTCACCACGACTAGTCGTACGCGTGAATTTGAGACACATGGCCCGATGCGGGTGTGCGATGCCTCGTCGGCGCCGCTCCGCCCACTGTTTTTGCTCCATGGTCAACTACGACGATCGCTGAGCTGAATTTGTAGATTCCGCGCGTTTGTACGCAAGAAATGGATAAAGCAGGCAATCGTGAAGCGTTTTCTGCATCGGAAACAGTCCGCGCACACGCCGGTCGCGCCTGCCAGCTCGGCACACTCAGCGGCTCGAACCGGCCTAGACCACGGTAGCAACCGCTTGTCGCTGCTCTTCCGAATCAATCTGATCACTAAAACGAAGTTCCACCTGCGAGAAAGTAGGTGTTAGTGTGGTGAAAAATCGTGCTAGGGATTGTTCTCAGGGCTTATTTTAAAAGCGGCGATCAGATATATCGGCCGCGATGCAAGCCTATGCTGACCGGCCGTGGATGCCGCGGCGCGCGGTGCGGCGAGCAGACGAGAGATGGCGATACCTGCGCGGAAGCATCGAAACAAGCTACTATGGTCCCTAGAAATTTCTAGGGACCATAAGGCTACGCATATGTCTCGGTCACCGATCGCTCACGGCAGTTGTAGCTCAAATAAAGTTTCACATGCGAGAAATGGGATGATAGTGTGGGGAAAAGTTGTGTTACGGAGTGTCATTCGCAGTTGCACAGATAGCGCGCCAGGACGCTAAGCCTAAAGTTCCCAACACCCGAGCCGACCAGAGCAACGCAAGCCGGTTGCGGGCTCCGGATACGGTAACACGGAAACAGAGCGCCGGGAGAGACGCCGGCCGCGTACGGAACAAATGGCGCATGCGCAGTCGGGTCCCGGTAAACCCGGTAGCAACGTAACGAACGGAACCGCCGGAGCATACGTACTGCTAAAACTCTCTATATAACTGAAAGCGATGTAAGCTTGCGAAAAAGGATTTCCTTGCGTTCGTTTGAAAAGCCGGCGGAGGGGGACCATTGACATTTTAACGACCGCGATTACCGCCAAGAGAATCCCCGAAGCGGACGGGAGCTGAAGGTCGGTCAAGGGGTCAAACATTGGGTCAAACGAAGAGGCCACAAGCCCCGTGTACATGGACGCGACGGGGGCGGGGTGAGTTGAGTGGCGAGTTCAGCTTACCTCGACGCGTCAGAGTTTATATGAACCCCGTCCAAAGAATCGAGGTGAGAGGAGCGGCGGGGTTCACGGAAAAGGGGCTACCATATTTTCACGATTCTAACGCACACCCTCTTTTGCTAAAAGGTAGCTTAATATTTGTGTGCGCGTTACAATCGGGCTCAAAACCGAAATAGGCTTTAAAGTGCGCAACGGAAACGAAGTACCCGCAAAATCCAACTCAATCCAATAAAAACAAGCCGTCAACACCACGTGAGTGAATTTCGGCGCACTGATTCTTCAATGGCATGCCGCATACCCTGGTCAGCTGTTGCACATTTTTATGTGGTTCTGCTTAGCCCCTAACGATTAGAATTATGAAGATCAAGGTACTTGAAATCGCAAGCAACTTCAGTGTTCCCCGCTATAACTTTATTTCCAGCAGAAGCTGGATAAGCAAACTTGTGAAGCACAATTCATTTTTGGCTTCCAGAGCTGCATGCCAAATAAAATCTCCCTCTTCCAGGTACGTGGTGTCATGTCTTTTCCATCTGCGCAGTACCGTCAGTATCACTTTTTTTTCGAATTTTCCTGCGCGAAGTTACCCGCGCGTTACGATTGGGGGCGCGTTAGAACCGCGCAAATACGGTATTCTGCTCCCCGCGGCCCGCCGACTCAGCCCGACGAGCGAGCTAACCCGCCCCCTGCCTCCAAGTTGACTGGACTCGCCGCGACGGCTCGCTGACCCACCCCGTCCGCTTATACATGGGGGTGTCGAGTCCAAAAAACCTGTTTATTTCGACTCAACGCGCCCTCGTCGGGTCAATGTAAACGGGGCTACAGACGTCCTGTCTGTAGCCCCGTTAACTTGTCTACACGCAAGTTAATTTCAACATAGTGATGTCGCACAAGATGGAATCTTCGTGTTACGTCAATTTCCAGCTATGTGTGGGATCCGGCACTTTTTTTTTTGCTTTTTTCTATCACACAATTTTCTCCAGTTCTGCTTTGCCCTCATATCTAGTTATGGTTGTATGTTTTAAATCCTCTAGGTCGATCTCGAAAAAGGCATCTTTGCGGTCAGCTTCACTATTTAAAGTTTGTGAGATATTGTACCCGTAAATTCCATCTGACTGGTGTATTTGTCGCATTATAATTTCTATCCAAAACTTCAGAGAACAAATGACTATTGGTACAGAGATTTTATTTAGTTATTTTAAAATTTGTTTTTGTTTCAGTATTTATCCAGTGTCTGCAACCTTAAAAGCACGAACTTTTCTCAACTTCCTCAGTGTAACTATTGTCTGCATCCCCATCATTTATGTTTGTCTGCAAATCCCATATTTGCATGACAGCACTTCTCGAACGAAATTTCAAAATTGGCTATCCTGTTTTGTCTTACGTTGCATCCATTCTACGAATATCGCAGCTTATCTGATTTCCAATGTTATCATTTGTGTCGTTCATACCATCCTGGCTGTCTGTATTTGTACGCATGCATAAATACTGGTTTGATTCATTATATGTAATTGTAAACTTTTCGTTTCTAGGTGTCCTAAGCAGGAGGACCCAAAATGTGATGTTTCATTTGCTGGAGTAGGCAAATTCCCTAAATGCTGTGGTGTGACCTTTTGCCAAGGAGGAGACAGCAACGCCCAGAAAAAGGGAAAGAAAAAGAAAGCGAAAACAAGAATGCTAGAAGACACACTAATTTCGGACTAATGCGTGACGTAGCCAAACATTCTTGCAAAATAAAGCGCACTGACATAGATTTCCATTCAACAAGCCTGTGCTTAGGCAATGTCTGCAGCATTTATCCAGGCTGCAAGGGGGACTTCATAACTACTACCACCAATAAATATGGCTACTCAAACAATATGCACTAATGGGGCACTGATTAGTGAGAACATTTTCTTCTAAAAACGAATCAAGTGGGCCGAAGCTTCCCGAAGGAGAAGCTTCGGCCCACTTATTGCGGCCCACTTGTTACATATTGCGTGGCATTCATATTGCATGGCCTTCGTCGCGCTTTCACTTCAAATTACAGGTAACCTGGGGGGTCAACAGCATCTGTGCGGTTGTAACTTGCATTTCTTGTTTTGTTGCGTTTAGCCGTGCTCACGACAGTGCAATTCACCATGTTCCCAAGGTTTCTTTGTTTGTTTTTTTGCTCTGCCTTCATCACGCCTCCCTTAAGCTCACGCTTTTAGCCTAGAAGTGCCTCTCTCGTGTTCTGGTGCCACCAGGGGGCCAACCCGAGTGAACGCGCTGCTTATGGGCTCCTGGGAAAGTTACCCAAAGCAACGAATTGGTCCCCTGTTCACGAGAGAAAACTCGACGGCCACTTCTATGAAGCTATAAGGGTCACCCCGATGCCAAGCTTACGGCTGTGAGTGAGTTTTTCGCAATTCCACGGTACTTCGAAGATTGAAGGGGAGAGCCGGTTCGCTAACCCTAACACAGCCGCGGCCTACACCGGCACGAATACGAAGCGGTGGCGACAGCGGTGATAGCTTCTGGCGCGGCAGCTATACCCGTCGACGAACAAGATAACGAGATGGAAGCCCAGGAAAGACTAGAAATACCAAGTATGCAAGAATACAACGAAGGATGCATTGAGGCGTTCAGCAAGATGACGCGCAGCAACTGAGCCAAACCCAACGTAAAACGAGCACTATGCCCTATGCCAACGCAACAAAGCCAAGACCACCCCCTCTACCGAAAGATTTCAAGATGGTAATTCGCCCCAAGGAAGGACGCGAACTACGCAAGCAAAGCCCGGCCCTCCTCGAGGAGAGCATTCTGTCCGCCGCCCAAATCACGTGGAAAGAAGCTGAGCTCCGAGTCCGGGTCGACCCGAGCCAGAACATGCTAACTATAAGCACACCACATAAGCAATCCGCCAGAGCCCTCAACCGCATCACGCAGCTATTCCTACAAGGGAGAATCTACCCGGCGAGCCTATATAGACTTTCCCCGTACGACTCCAGCAGAGGCATAATACATCATATCCCACAATACTACTCAATCAAGGAACCCGCCGCGGTGGCTCAGTGGCTAAGGCGTTGCGCTGCTGAGCACGAGGTCGCGGGTTCGATTCCCGGCCGCGGCGGCCGCTTTTCTGATGGAGGCGGAAAGCAAAAACGCCCGTGTGTACGAGATTTCGGCGCACGATAAAGATCCCCAGGTGGTCAAAATTAATCCGGAGCCCTCCACTACGGCGCGCCTCATCGCCTGCGTTGCGTCGGCGCGTTAAACCCCACAATCAATCAATCAATCACTCAATCAAGGAAGTCCTCGAAGACATCTGGCTCCCCGTTACTAAATTTCTAACTTGTCGTCGTCTCGGAAGTACTTCCACGGTACTGATCAAGATTCTAGGCAACAAGGGACTCTTCGGCGTATACTATAAATGAGTGGATACAAGGTGCTACATATACAAGCAAACATTTCCTTACTGCCACAACTGCCATGAGACAGGCCGCCGCACTGATGTTTGCCCAACACCTAATGACAGTGCCTGCGCCAAGTGTGGAAGACGAAATCCAGAGCCGGACCACCAATGCACCCCCAAATGCTCACTCTGTCAGGGCGAGCCCTTGACAGCGAGCAAAGACTGCCCACGACGTTTCAAGGAGCCCTACTACCTTCGCCGGAAAAGTTGGGAGAAGGATGCCTGTGCCAAAAGCCTACCCTCTCGCGGCCGGGAAAGATCGTGCAGCAGAGGGTCCTCTCAAGGCAGGCACTCCTCAAGTCATGGTCGCGCTCCAAGTCCAAGGCCCCCACGGGCAGGAGCCTGTCAAAGGAACGGGCGCCGACCACCTCGAGCAACCAAGAAACGCTGACTCCGCAGGTGAGCTGGTCTCAGATTCTCTCTATCACTGCTCATTCCCTCAAACCCACCTGCAATGAACGCACTAACCTACAAAAAGAAGTCACATATCTTAGAAGGGAAACTTCATCGCTCAAAGCAGCCATATCGCAACTGACGCAGTCCAACACCTCAGCCCAGCACCCACAAGCAGGGGTAGAGAAAAAAACGTAAAATATCCGACGTGAGCAAAACAACCACTCCGAATCGCGCTCCCACTCCTACACAAGTTGATGACGTCAGAACAGAATGCCAGGAAGCCACCGAGAAACATGCTCAAACTGTTAATGAGCAACTTGATGCTCTCATTGCGCAGGTTAGCTCACTCGCACAGCTCATGGCACAGTGCCAGCAAACAAATACTCTCATACTGAACTGCCTTGACCACTTGGAAAGTCAATCAACGCCGCGGCAAGTCAAAAGCCGTGCCGTCGACTGACCATGACAGACACAGCACAAGGACATCCCTACGTCCCTCCATGGGTATCAGGATGCAGGAACGTCCAAAGAACTCATAATCTGGCAATGGAACTGCACGAGCATAAAAACAAGATTGGCCTACTCCAACAGTACATTGAATCAGTGTCCACTGCACCCGACGTCATTGCGCTTCAAGAAACCAACGCACACGCTAGGCTTCCAGGATATATCACACATGAAGACTCAAAGGGGTTTAATTCTTGCACGCTAATCAAGAAATCTATCACTGCCATACACCACGCCATAACACAAGCAGAACAAACTGGCATCCTCACCGAACTCATCCCGAGCAATGTACACAAGGGGAAAAACCTCTTTGTCCTCAATGTCTACTGCCGACCAAAGAATAAGCAAGACTGCATTGACCGCATAATGCAACAAGCAACTACCTCCGCGGGCTCCAATCCCCTCATTCTCCTTGGGGATTTCAACGCGGCCCACCCCATATGGGGATACCGATAGGCGAACAAGAGAGGCAATGAGCTCCTCCGCTGCGTGGGTGAAGACGGTTGGGTGCTACTTACGGACTGCAGTAAGCCGACGCGAATGGGCAACAGTGTAACTCGCGACACGTGCCCGGATTTGACTTTTACTAAAAACGTCAACCAATCCACATGGGTGAACCAGGAGGAAAATCTAGGTAGTGACCACTCAGTCGTTTCAACCACCCTTTACGGGGAAGAATATCGAGCACTCCTAGCCGAAGTTCGAAAAACCAACTGGAACAAGATCCGTCAGCGCAGGGCTGAGCTGCTAGCTCCAACATAGAGGACATCAACACCTGGACGCAAGCGCTACGACCTGATGTAAAAGCCACAACGCAACAGCTAAATACTACTACACAGGTTCCGCATATAGACACCAAACTACTCCACTTATGTGAAGCTCGCCGGTCACTCATCCGCAAATGGAAGAGGCAAAAGCACAATCGCTAACGGAAATTGCGAATTGCGGGCCTGACGCAGGACGCCGCCAAATACGCCACTGCACTTTGCAAGCGTAATTGGCTCACGATCTGCGACAGCCTTGGTAGTAGTGTCACCACATCTAAGACATGGCGACTACTCAGATATTTAATTGACCCTTCAAAAAGTAAAGGCGAAACTACCAAGACAATGAAAAACATTTTTCACACCTTCCCGGGCACCACAGACGACCTCCTCAAAATGTTTCAGCAAAGATACCTGCCTCTATCTCCGCCATCCTCAGCTCCAGACTACTCGGGCGATCCAAACCCCCACCTAGATAGGCCCATTGACGAATCGGTGGTACGGGCAGCGCTAGCCAAGATACGGAGAAATACCACACCCGGCCAAGACCGTATCACAAATATGATACAGACCAACCTTGACCATGACTCCGTCACATCCCACACACAATTCATGAATGGCTGTTGGGAAAAGGGAGTCATACCGCCGGAATGTTAGATGGCTGAGGTTCATTTAATTCTGAAACTAGGAAAGGAGCCAAGCGTCGAGAACCTCCGCCCAATTTCATTAACGTCCTGCATAGGAAAGGTACTCGAGCACGTCTTCCTCGCTTGCCTACAACAATACCTAGAAGATTCTTGCCGAATTCCTACATCCATGTACGGATTGAGACCAAGTCTCAGTGCCCAAGACATTCTTCTTCAGCTCAAAGAGAAAATCATGATGCAGGCCAATACTCACACGCATAGAGCAATTATCGCCCTTGATTTAAAAGGGGCGTTTGAGAATGCAAATCATCAAACGATCCTGAACAATCTCAATAACCACTACTGAGGAGCCAGGACATACAATTACACCAGAGAGTTTCTTACAAACCGGCAAGCAGTCCTGAAGGTCGGTGACGGGCAAGCACCTCCCGTTGGAGGTCAAGGCACGCCACAGGGCGCAGTTCGTTCCCCACTTCTATTTAACATCGCCCTCATCGGCATTCTCAAAGCATTAGATGTCATTCTTGACCTTCCACATTGCCTGAATGCCGATAATATAACGTTATGGATGGGCGCAGGGTCGGTAGGGAATATAAATAAATAATTCATAAATAATTAAATAAATAATTCATGCGTATTACTAACAAAAAGCAGCCATATAAATATCAGTACACAATTAACGGCGTTCCTATCTCTCAAACCGACAGTTTCAAATACCTTGGGGTTACGATAAATAGCAATTTAACTTGGTCTACACACATACTTAAAACATCCGCGTCAGGTCGGAGAAAACTGGGTTTGCTGAGACATAAACTGAAACGCTCACCTTCCAACATAACGCTTCTTGCCTATAACACAATAACACGACCAAGTTTAGAATACGCATGCGTAGTTTGGGACCCGCATACTAAAAAATACATTAATAATCTTGAAAAAGTTCAAAAATTAGCTGTCCGCTTTATATCGTTATCGTTATATCGTTATCACCGTCTTGACTCCCCAATCAATCTAATGAAAATTAACAAAATTCCAACACTGGAATCTCGAAGAAAAAAAGCCAGGCTAAAATTTCTTTTTCATATAGCACAAGGAAGCTCACGACTTGATGCATCGGCCTTACTCACTCCGTTATCATCGCCTCCCACGAGGCACTATCATTCCGCTAAGTTCACGCCTATCTCTGTGCGCACTAACACATTTAAGTATTCCTTTTTTCCCAGGACTATAACCGACTGGAACAATCTCCCCCCTGAAATTCTTTCTTCCAGTAGCATGTTGAAATGTATTGATGAAATGTTTGATTTCTAAAAAAAAAAGAATTTTCACATATGTACCTAATCAGTTTGTACTGCCTTGTTCACACGTTTTCTTTTACTCGCTAGAAATTGTGTAACTGGTCTTAACACCATGTAACACCACCACTCCTGCTTAGGCCCATTCGTGGCCCGCAGTATTGTTTAAATAAAAAAAAATGCAAGATCGTCTTCAGCAGGCTGCTGACATCGTGCAAGCTTATGAAACCAAGTGTGGTTTATGCTGCTCTCCACAGAAATCTGAGCTTCTCCTTGTCCGGAAACGCCAAAGGTAATTCTTAACTGATATATTGCACTTGCGTATTATTCTTCGCTTCCATCATGAATTTTGGCATTACTTCTACCGGAGGCTTTTCTGCTATACCCTATTTGCGTCAGTCCCTTTTCTTTCATTTCACAGTGAACTACTCAGCAAGAAGACTGGCACACACCACAGCCTCCCTATAATCGGGTACTGCGCGGCTGGTGTGCACCTGTCCTTCTCATGTGCCCTCACGCTCACGTGTCACGCGGCAGGCACTATTCCACAACTTTTACTTTCCAATTCAGTTTTGTGAATTTTCAAAACCGGGTCCATTAGCTCCTCAAAACTCTCAATTGCGGGTAAGTCACCCAAGTGGGCATGTGCTACGCAGTAAAAAAATAGCAGCAACCCCAACTGTTCAAATTTCTTTCCTTTATTTCGCGTTGCGCTTCACAGGTCTTGTTCGACGAAGCTCTACACAGTCCTTGGTATTTTTTTGGAGTCCAATCACCACCCCCCCTCTATTCCTTCACCCTCGTTCTGGCGTCACGCTGTTACTTTCAGTCTCAACTCTACCCTTCACAAGCTTTGCATGCACTGCTTCTTGCCAGAAGACGCTGGACAAAACATGTTGAAATGCGTAGAGATCGCCTCCGATAATAGATACACGCCGTTGGTTAAATACCATCCTACCCATAACATTTTCGCAAGAATGGTCTGACACACAACGCCTCAAGCTAAATTGTCTGCCGCGTTGACGATAAATGAAACGCACCGACATGCAACGCCGCATTCGAACGTTTTGCTAACAGACAACTGAAGCACGGCCACTCGATGGAAACCTCCTTTCCATCGAGCGGCCGCGACCAAAGCTCAGCTGCCAAAAGCGAAGCTGGTCAAGGGAAACTGAGCTTCTCAGCTGGCTAGTTTAAAGCTAAGCTCGCGCAGCTCCGTCTAAGCATGTCCGCAATGAGTGGAAGCTTCTCAAACGTACGGTACATTTCGGCCTGTGGCTGTCAACATCATCATCACCATCATCATGTCTATCTGCGCCCACTGCAGGGCAAATGCCTCTCCCATAGATCTCCAATCATCCCGGCCCTATGTGCGACCAATTTATCTCCGCAAACTTCTTGATCTCATCTAAGGCTATTGTAAAATTATTTAAAAATGCGCCTAGCGAGCTGATTTTACTCGTCAAACTATCGGAACAGCAAAACGATAGCGCGAGCATGGCCTTTAGGCGGTCACCTTGTAGCGGAAGTTAGCTGTTGCTTTGTTTTGCTTCCATGTGACTCAGCGCGTGCGGCCACGCGGCGCAGAAGGAAAAAAAACGTTTATAAGTGTAGAACTATTCGTGCTATGACGTTCAAATGAGGTACGAAGGTGTTATAGAACTTTTTAAATAGGAACGCGAAAAGGTTACAACTTGCATGGCTAAATTCCTGACGAAAATGTGAAAATTCGCGCAGCTTTCTCCAAACGCGTCCGCCATGAACGGAAGGTTCTTGAAGTTGTTGACACAACAATTACGGTTTAATTAACAGCTTCGCTGTCAAAAATCTCGTCAGAGAATTTCTAGGTTATCTTTTTTTGCGATAGATTGCCCGTTGGCATAAAAATAACCTATATACAAGTAAAGATGGGCACCCATCTCTCGGAGGAAAGCAAGAAGGGAGCGGTGGTGGGGTCCCCAGAGCCACCGCTGGAGTTCCGGTGGTCTTCCAGGATGGAGGCCCGTGCCTCTAAGGGGCGCTTTCTGGCTGAGTCCAGTGAAGGAAATGCCCATATTGAATGGTCCGTATCTGCTTGTGCGGCAGGAGCTGTGCAGAAGGGGCAGGTGTCATCGAACTGGGCATGGTAGCGTGGTGGCCACGCCCGGGTCACTACAGGTGAAAGCGCCACTCCAACGCGGAATCTTAGCAGCAAAACCTCTTCTCAGCAATCCAGTCTACTAGGGAGGTCCGTTCCACACGGTGGGGCGCGACGCAGATCATCCTTCGTTGGAAAAAGTTTTCTAAAGGACCGATTGTTAACTTTGGCAGCGGCCAAGGAATATACGTAGGGTGACAAGCCCTATCCGCTGCAATATGAGCGGGGAGCGTATTCATCCGCACCCACAACAGCCGGAGAGGGCAGCGTTACGTGTCTAGTAGTGTGTGGATTTCCCTCGAAATAGTGCAATTTTTTGGATACTCGGCGTGAATTCCGTATCGCCGTCGTGGAGCGTGTATAAAGATGTGCGATGAACCCACTGAAGCACGCTGTAGGGCCGGTGTTTATGCCTGTAGACCATCCCGGATAGCTGTGAGCACCGCCAGTAGATATGGCAGGCTGCGGATGGTTTGGTAGAGGCAAGTTTGAGAGGCGTCTAAGGAGACGGAACACTGCATCACATTGGATAAAACGCCATCCTGTGCCCCAGCGACCACGACGTCCTCTACCGCATCTAAGTTATTTGAAGGGCATAGAACAGTAATTTTTGGCAGAGGTACTTTGCAAACCCTAATCGAAATACTGGATATGTTGGTTGCCTACGTTGTGCGAACTATTAAGACTTAGAAAAAAGTTGAAATAAGTGTTGCGAGGTTCCTTTAAAATGTTACACTGCTCGGACATAAACTCGCACCCTCCGAAAGAAATTTGTGCAGGAAGTGCACTGCTACTAGCACATTTGGTAGACAACGCATGCTAGAGAAGCCGGTCATTCCCACTATGTCCTGTCTGCCCCACTAGGAGTTGCTTCAGAAGAGCGGGATCCCGTAGACTGCTTCAGTCAAAAATTTCTCTTCTATCAGACTTTCTTGCGTGGCTCTCACGAGTTGACCTTCTTGTACAGACTGCCAAGTTTTTTGGCAGCAGAAAAAGCCACCCGCATTTCCGAACCGCTTACAATAGAGAGTTATAGCAGTCCGTATGCTCCGTCGTTTACATTGATACCGTGTTGACCAGGACCCGTCTGGGCACTTTCGCATTCGTCGCGGTTGGCTGGATTAGTTCTGCGGGCCGGCCCTCGCCATGCCCGTGCATATGTTACGGTGGGGTGGTGTCCTCCTCGCTCTTTCCGCACGCGCAGGCGCTGTCGGGTCCCGGTCAACACGGTAACGACGGAACAGACGGATCATACGGAGTACTAAGACTCTATATTAACTTCGGTGTGATTGCCACGTAATGTCACGTCATGAACGCGCGGATTGGTCTTTGTGGCCTTGAAGACTTAGCGTACCGCAGAATTCTACCCTATTTCTACACTATGTTCGGTCAGAACTCTTGTCAGACAGACTCTGGAGGAGGTGCTGAGGGTACCCTGAGATTAGCGAGCGCTGACATAAGTCGCGGAACGTGGTCTCCACCTGGTGGTGTCATGACCTGCAAAGGGCATTCTTCAAAATACCTTCTGCTGCTCTGCTTTTCACAAGCTGAGAGGGGGCCGAGGAATATGGCAGCAGCGCGTTCCTAGACCGGGTGCACATCCACAATGCACATGCTCCGAACTGATAAACAGCCTCAGGTCGACAAACGTTATCTGGCCACCGATGGTCACATTTCTGTTTAAGACATCTTTTAGATGCGGCGCATCTCTTGCTCTGAGGCATGTCCCTCCTGCGTCGTCGTCGGCGGCGGCGGCGTCCGTCCGCAGCCCTCCTCCGTTCGCCTCTCCCACAGCTGTGTGCAACACTCTTACTCCGGCGCATTAGCATAACGACAGCTGGCGCACTTGGTTGGCGCGCGCTTCGCTGCGTTAACGCTGCGTTAACAGCTGCTCCGGTGCGCATGTGCGCGCATGCGCGACTCACCTCCGCGGTCTCCTCTCCTTCAAGCGCTGTGAATATAAATCGGGTATCACGCTGGGTGGTGGCCGCTATAACACGTGTACTCTCTCATTTCGCGTACGCATGTGCATAAAAATGTAAAATTGCCTCCATCGTCCCGTGTATGAGAACATCCGTATGTGATGGAAGGCATCCTACGCGTTCACAATAAGTTTCACGCGATGTAGAGAATCAACCCAATGGAAACGCCAATTAAACCCCCAGATGCGCCGCATCACACCAGTGTTCCCTCGCGGGGAGATGGAGGCAATTTTTCTTCATACTCTGTTTTATTGATGATAGTCTTTCTTGGGCTACTTAAACCCGAAAAGTTTGGCCCGTCTGTCTGTCTTGCTGTCTGTCAGAGCCATGGACGTTTGCAATGCGACTGAAGCTTCTCCGCCGTATTTTTGACTTGTGTGCTCACAATCTCGGTTGTGGCGGAAGAAAGCCTACTCGTCGGGCTAGTAATCTGCGGAAGAAATTTGGCCTGACAACCACGTTTCGGTAATGCACTATACGTCATGATCTAAAAGAACATTATCAAAGAATTGTTGCGCTTTTGTACCTAGGACTCGTGTGTTCTGGTAGTAAAAATAAATACTCATAGATAATTATGTCTTTTGGCTTCGTCGCTTGGTCTTCCCTCACAATACCCTCAGATTGGCGAAATAAGCGTCCGCTCGGCATACTGACGACTTACCCAACGATACCCGGCCATCTTGTACGTGGCCCGAGCCTGGACCATTGACACTGGCTCGGTTGCGAAGTTTCAGCTGTTGTTCGCAGTATTTATTTGGCGTCCCCATACGAGCCTATGCGCCTGATTAACATTTACTCGAGTGCGGAAGCTGGGGGCCTTGTGCTTGTTAACAAGGAGCTTACGCTGACAGTGCGACGCTTTATGTTCTTCCGTGATCATTGTGACGGTTTCCTCCGGGCGGCTCTCCAAAATGTAGGCACCTTACACCTAGTCCCTTCGCTTACAACAACAGCAGAGCTTGAACATGGTGCCCGTGCAGCGGACTTTTATAGAGAAGCGGCAGGGGCGGTGACCCTCCTGCCGGGACGTTTCTCCTGGGAGTACCTGAGCGCCGTGTAACCATGGAGGCCCGCTCCAAACCGGGACGCCGCCCCCGGCCACGGCACCGTTCCCGGTCTCGGTTCCGTTTCCGACCAGGCTAGAGCTCTGCCTCCAGGTCTAGCCCTGGACCCAGCTCCGGCAACCGGTCCTAATCCAGTTCCAGACAGTCAATGTGGACCAGGAATCCCGCGACCCGCAGGCAGGAGGGGCAGGTGTCACCAAGGTGAACTGGGCGGCGGGCGTAGTGCTGCCTCCCACTGCTTGAAATTATACCCACTCAACTTATCACACAACACACACTCCTCCCGACACCGCACTTCTACTCCAACAAGCACTAGCGGAAGTCAAAGCACTTCGATATGCAAACGCGGAGCTCAGAAATACAAACCAGGAACTGAGAAAAGCACTCCATGCTAAAGAACAAGAAACTGGGCACAAGCCTGATGAGCCAATCGAAACCCAGTCATCCAACATCGATACGCAAGTGCAGATACATATACTACACGAAAATCAAGCCCTCATACAGCACAACATGTAGGCCACCCAGGAAACCGTTACTGAGCTAAACGCGACAGTGCAAAGGATGCAGATAGTACGAATTATGACGCCGACCTCTACCCCTGTACGCAATGATAAGCGTGAAAAGCCATACGCACGATCCACGCTAAACCCCGCCACCTCTGTTTCGCAGCAGGATGGCTAGTGGGGTGGAGAGATGAAATCTGTCCCGCTTTGGAAGTGGAATTGCCGGAGCTACTCAAAGAAACAAGGCACGCTCATGCAGTAGAGAAGGAATGCTATCACAAAACCCGATATAATAACACCACAAAAGACAGAATGTACACCACACCAGCATGCTACATCACACACCTATCCGACAACCTTCCGCCTAGGGTAGCCACCCTCGCGTCACGAACAATCCCCGTCGTACATCAAATTGATGGCGGCAGCGTTGAGCATGTACTCATACAAGGCGTACATTGTACCAGAGGCCAACCGAGTGTAATTGTGTTAAACATCTAGACCTCGCCAAACCATCGTCGCGATACCTTCCAATACTTAAAATGAAATCAGAGAGCCCGGCGGGCAGAAACTGCCTGATAATAGTAGGATACTTAACGCAGCGCATCCGTCGTGGTGCTACAAGAACTCATGCCAAAGGGCAACAAGCTCCACACTACCATTCAGCAACATCGGGTGATAGTCCTCACTGGCACAACCTATCCAACTCGTACTGGGAACATCATCACAGGAGATACTAGTCCTGACCTCATGCTGATCAAGAACGTTGCACAAGCAGAGTGGAAAAATTTGGAAGAGTCGCTGGGGAGTGATAATTATATTGTCGAGAGTATCATCCCAACAGCTTATTTACGTCATACCATGAAGTCAGACAAATGCATGTATACTTCGGCATAAAAAGTCCTAGCTGAATTCTTGTCGGCAAAGCGCGAGGCAGACACAGGACGAGAAAAGAGAAGGGACGAAGACGAGCGCTAACTTCCAACAAAGTTTGTTTCGAGAAGCAAACACATATATACCCCGAGCCAAAACAGTGACAAAATACGCAGAATCATCTAGATATAACACACATGCCATGCGCGAACATTCTATAGCCTGAGGAATTGCAACTCTTTATCACAAAGCGCGAGGGAGGGGGTGCTGACACATTCCGGCCCCATTCTACAAATCTTTTCCGCTTCAATGATTTCGCGCGTAAGCCTGCTTTTGCTTTTCCCTATTACAAAGGTTTTTTTTTTTTTTAAATCTGGCTTACAACCCTTTAAAACACACGTGCTGCAGTGCTGTGCGAGGAAACCATCGCGACCATTCATTACATTGCGTGCGTGTTCGCGGAGCCTATCATTTAAACCGCGAGCGGTCTGTCCTACATATTGCTTACCACATAAGAGAGGGATCTGGTACACCACATTTTCTGCACACGAAACGAAGGGATTTTTGTGCTTCTTGGAACATCCTCGGTTTACTTTTGCGTCTGAAGATTTCATCTTGAATAAGGTGGCCAATTTTTACGGCGCTGAAAAGACTACTTTTACACCTACACGTGCTCCGATCTTTTTTAGGTTGTGCGATACGCCATGAATATAAGGAACCACGGCGAATTTAGGCTGGGGTAATGACGTTTCTTCTGGGAGAGATTGTTTTTACATATGCTTCTTGACCAAAGCTTCCGCTACCGATATCTGTATGCGTGTGGGATAACCAGCATTCGAGAGCCTCAAAGACTGCTCGTTCAAACTATTGACCATTCGTCGCCAAAAAAGCAGATTCCGCTGCTATACGCTGCTCTATGGATATGCCAATTATCGGCGCTCATTAGCGAAATGACGCACTATTTCGCTTCACCTCGCCTAGACGGCAGCAGCATCTGAGTGGAGACGTTAGAGGAGAGGACATAAGGCCCGTTGGTAAAGCTATCCGGGCATGACTTAATGGCTCAGTTGGCAGAGCGTTTCACACCTCTCGTTACGGCCAGAGTGATCGTGGGCTCGAAATGTAGCGGCGCCGCGCCCATTGACCTTTTCCTGGTGATGTCATTTCCGTGACGGATATGACGTCGGTGAGGTTGGTGTACCCCGGCATAAAGCACTTTCCTGACAAAATACAGCAAACCACGGAAGTAAAATACTAATTTGCATAGTACATACGTGGCTACGGAGAACATGGAGAACGTAATTGAGCACTTTGTGCAATTCACAAATATAAGAGATCGCAAGAGTTTTCCACTTTTTGACACTAACCGGTAGAGCCTTAAAGTTAGGCGGGACTGGAAATGGCGGGCGGCCGTCGCAATGCTGGAGTGTTTTCTGATATGGTGGTCTGAAGACACCTGCGTTCACAGGCATCAAAGCACTGATCCAAATCCATCCTCAAGAGTGCTGGTACTAGCGTAGGTCGACTAGTAGGCTACTTATACGCCGGGGTTGACGTCCACCTTTCTGCAGAACCTATGACCGCACTACGAACCAGACAACGGGAGCGGTGGTGATGAGCTCGCTTTATAGCCTCCTCCTTTCCCTCAGTCCCCTTTCTACAGTGCTGTCTCTTGTACCCGGCTGCCGGCGTTCACGTGTGCGGCGTTTTGCTGTGCACGTGTCTTCGGCGTGACCTCTTTCTGTTTCAAGTGTTTACGTGGTCTTCTCACATGGAGAGGGAGATAGAGGAGGACGTTTATTGCTCTCACATAATAGGAAGAAGAGAGTGGGGAACGGGGTCGGTCATCCATGGAAAGGAAATAAGAGAATAAACTTTATTTTGAGCCTTTGTCCAAAGCACTGGTTGCTTTCTGGTAGGGTAAAGGAATACGAATGGCAGGTGTCCTGCTGTGCGTTTGGTGCGATTTATTTCTGTGGCAAGATTTCATGGCTTTTTTAGTGGAACGTATTCGGAAGTGCCGCATTCTTTCCCTTCATCCCGTGATTTTTTAATTTTATTTGGCTTGGGTTCCAACAGGCTACCGCCTTCGCCTTTCGGGCAATGATTCACCACCGCCACCTTCTTTCGTGCATCGCAACACCTGCCGCGGCACTGATAGCAGAGATCCGGTCATGTAGCGCGGTTTGTACGATGTAGCCAACCCATCTTCAAATTTTTGTATTTTTGTAAGCTTGTGAGTGCGATCTTTGATCAAAGCTCTGAAGAATCAACTTAATTTGTGAGTACCGGAGATTCGGCCATCTGCTCCCACATCCCGTGAGCAGTGTTCCCAACACGGTCCAACAAAATTACCAGGGAAATGGCGCTTCTTCGGGCCACCAGGTAACGTCACAAGCTCTTGTCCAGGGTTAGTATAGCAGCATCTGACGGGCGAGAAAAAACTCCTTGGCCTGGCCGCCATCGGCGTTTCCCTGCAAAATCCCGGAATGAATTGCGGCCGCTGTCAATACGTCCATCAGTTGCCCCTACCCTCAACCTCGTCGTCGCAACTACGAAGCTCCGCAGTCACGTTGGTTTTTATTGTGATGGTATCTGGATTATCGCCTTCTACTGCGGAAATAGACCCTTTCTCCTTCTATGGTCAGGGGACGTGGTTCCTGATAACCCTCCCACGACTGCTGCTGGAATGAATGCGAGGCTTTATTTGCGCGTTATACGAGCTCCTGTAAATGGGTGGTGGCGGAATACTTCATGTGTTTTATAGAATCTGCTGCAGCGGCATAAGAACAGATACACAAAATGAACTACATAAATATGCAAGGTCCTAGTGTCGAAGCGGAACAGTGTCCCCAGAGCATTTTGGCATACCCATCCGTGGCAAGAACCTACAGAGGATATCGGCAAAGACTGAATAAACGGTCCAATATTGGGTTGATCTGGAAGGCCAAGTGGTGTGAGAAAGCAACAACAACTGTGGCTGCTCCATTTCCACACAGCCCATACCAACGAGAGGGACTGGCGAAGAAGAACAAGTAAGAACAAGACGTCGGCAAAAACGGCGCTTCCTTGGGAGGCCAGATAAGGTCACAAGTGCCGTCCGCCTTCAGCTATGATTGAGGCCTTGTTTGTTTGAATAGCAAGCGAGTTGGTAAATGTTTGTCTTCGCAGCGAAAAACAAACAAGACAAGGGGAAATAAACCAAAGGACAGGCTCTGACCGTTTGCTTGATTGTTTGTTTGCTTCTATGTTGCCGGCTTGCCATTCAGTTTTCAGTTGTGATGTGGTGCTTGATGAATAGTTGTCATGACCTGTCGAGCAGCAAAAAAGCCTCCCCACATTCTTAAATCACGTGGTATCTTGTCTCTTGCAGGGCAGACACCTGTATGAACTGGAGCTGGTCGGCGACATGGACTGGTTCGCCTGCGGAGAAGCCGAGCTGATGGTCGTGGGAAATGTGCCCGACAACGGAGGGGGCTTCGGAGACTAATGGAGGAAGGAGGAACGAGGGGGGTGCTCTTAGGTTACTAGTGCTGCTCTGCCTTGTGCTACACATTGGGTTTTACCGACTGAGATCGAAATAAAAGAAAAAAGTGTTTCGTGCGACCTTGTAAAGTGCCTGTTACCGTACTGGTCCTCGACTAAAGACAAACTGCGGACATTTTTAACGAGTCGCTTCCATAATGTGACGAGATGAAAAAGAAGACGAAACTGTTGCATAGCCCTGTCCTCATCTACCACCGACGATGGTGTGGGCAGCACGCAGCCTGGCTGGAAGCCGTCACCACCGCTTGTAAATGGGTTTATCGCTGACATCTTGCAACACAGCCCTTCACCACCACCCATGGTTCGTCTTATCGGTTCTGCCACCAGGTGACAACATTCCGGTAGACGTATTGCGTCATACCTTCAATATATACACAGGAAGAAAATCCGGTAGTCCGAAACGCCAAGGAAAGCAAGCCGTGCGAGAATGTTTTTCTTGTTCTTTTTTTAGGTAAGCTTCTATTGGCTGACCTACGCCGTAAATCGTGGCGTGCGCCTAAACGCCTTGCGGCAAAGCCAACTTTATCACCGATGGCGACGATGACTGTGGCGACGATGATGATGATGCGCCTAAAGTATTTGGCATGTACTGATTTGAAAAGATTAGCCAGGGATAAAGTGTGACTCTGCCACACCACTTACGAATTCGGTTTCATACAGCCAGGTGGTGCGACTGCGTCGACCTCGTCAGCAATCCCGTCTTCAAGAGGCCGACCAGAATTCCCTGGCCCTAGAAGAGGTATATCTTCGCCTCCAGGCACTACAAACGAAGCTTGCGAATTTGACCACTCGTCGTGTCCAGTTTCTGGTGCAGAGACGCTTAATGCGGGCTGCTGCAAAATTGAGCTCATATGAAGCTATACCTCCTCTGTCAACTTCTCCCTTGCTTCCACCTCCTCCGGCATTATTACCACCACCAGCCTCGATCTCGTCAGCATCCGACGCTCGGTCCATTCTTAACTACGTGGTGCAGCAGCTACGCATATTAACCACGACTCTTGCAGCATGCCTCCCCTAAATTATGCACCTGCCGTACTTGCAACTACACGCAAGGACACTATCCTACAATGTAACTGTCGGGGCCTGCCCCAAAAAGTTGGTGAACTTAAGCAACGCCTTCGCCTAGGCTCACTTCGTGCATGGGTGCTACTGCTTCAGGAAGCGAATGGCCTACCCCATATCCCCTTTACTACCGGCTATGCGTCTCCAACAATCATTGACCACCGTAACGCCCCACCAACGCCACGGGGTAAAGTGGTGGTATATATATGTCCTCACGCGCCTTCCCCAGCAAGCCATTGACCTCAAAGCTGGTGCTCCCCGTGGCAAGAAACTGTAGCGGTGAAAGTTCAACTAAGTCACTGTGAAGTGATCCTCGTATCCTGCTATGAGCGTCCTCGCAGTGGTCATGCCCCGCGTGCTCGGTTTGGGTGGATTTCGCATATATGAGCACAACATCCCGGTTGTCCCATCCTCATCGCCGGTGACTTTAATGCTCCGCACCCAGCCTGGGGCTATAACTTGGCGAGTGCGCGAGGTTCATATCTCCTCAAGATCATGGAGAATGCTCGCTCCACTCTACTTAATGACACGACCCAGTCAACTCGCCACTCCACGTCTACTCGTATGCCTCCACATTCCCCAGACCTAGCTTGGTGGCTTGGTCCATCGGCTGTTACTTGGCAGCGGGAGCCAGACTGTTGGGGTAGAGACCATCATCCCATTTACCTCGATATTTCATCTTCGCCCTCTCGTCGCCTACGTCGTAAATGCCATATTATCAAGTGGGACTTGTTTCGAAAGTCGACTCGGCAGATATCAATATTCAAAGAGGACCCTTTATCATCCATACAAAGGGCTCTTGAAGATTCTACAACTGTAAACTGGATTGACGAGATCCGCCCTAACCCTGATTTGCGCCTCCTTCAGCTGTGGGCGCAGCGCCGCCAGGCAGAAGTCTTTGCTTGTCGCAATCCCAACTCCCCGATTTGCCAAATCCGCCTTAAACAGCTCACAGCCGCGGCTCGTCGCCATGAACGCCGGCTGTCCCGCCAGCGTTGGCTTGACATGTGCGCTTCGTTAGGGCATCAGTCTGGACTACGCCCCATACGGCGCATTTTTCATTCTTTGGAGCGATCACCACGATCCCCAGATCCTGCAGCGTCAGCGTTCCTCACGTCCAACCAGACTTCGATACGCTTGCCCATACTTTATACCCAGATTTTGACTTGGACCCAGCCATCATGCCCCCTCCGTTCACTCTTCCGTCCGGTGCTGGTACGCCGCCATCGGAAGCAGCAACCGAGGGTATACTCTCACCCTTTAAAATTGCGGAACTAACCACGGCCATTGACACGGCGGCACTGCGCAAAGCTCCTGGCCCCGATGGAGTAACATTTGAATCTTTCACGAACCTCGACGATTCTTCTTTGGAGGGACTACTAGAGGCATACAACCGGGTTTGGCTCACGTGTACAATCCCCACGGCCTGGCTTCAAGCGGATGTTATCACTACCCCGAAACCCGGTAAACCGAGTACAGACATCCGCAACCTCCGACCAATAGCGCTTACGGCGACCATTTGGAAGCTGTTGAAACGGATGATTGCCACACGCCTTCAGTGGTGGCTCGACGAGCACCATCTATACTACCCATGCCAAATTGGATTTCGTCCCCACATTGGTGCAGAGGATGGCCTGGGCCACCTCTCCGAGATGATCCTTATTGCGGCCGATCCCACAGTGTTCGCTCTATGCTGGGCATGGACGTTCACAAAGCGTACGGCCACCTTGGCCACGCCGCCGTCATTGCGGTACTTCATCTCCTTCACCTGCCATCCCGCCTATGTCATTTCATCTCCTTCAACCTACGAAACCGCACCTTCTCCAGACGTCTCAACGGATCTCCCGTAGGTTCCCTCCAGCCCCGCCATGGTGTGCCTCAGTGATCTGTCTTGGCCCCCTTGCATTTTAACATGGCCATGATACCTCTTACCTGGCGACTTGGTGCTGTTCCACACATCCACACACCCACACATCTATCTATGCAGACGACATACCGGTATGGTCTGTTCACCAGGAACTTCACGTCCAAAGTGTCCGCCTGCAACAAGCTCTGGATGAAACCAATTCTTGGTGCACGTATCTTGGCCTCACGCTTTCTCCTAACAAAACAGCCCTTCTCACCGTGGCCAACGCATGGGGCAGCCGGCGCTTGGCAAACTCCCCTATCCGTCTCTCAGTTCAAGGCATGACTATACCAACAGCATCTACCCTACGGGTGTTGGGCTTGGATATTATGGCCACCGGTTCTGCAAAGCCTTGGATTCGCTCTGCAAAGCATCAAGCTTCACAATCGCTGCATCTCTTCCGTCGCATGTCTCAAAAAGCCGGTGGTGTGGCCTCCAAGATGGCCCGCATGCTTGTCCGAGCCATTCTTCAGCATCGCATAGTTTATCAAGCGCAATTCCACTTTCTTACAAAGTAAGACTGGGCACTGCTCGAAATCGGCTATGTGAGCTATAACTGGTATTCCTGCCCTCACCCCCATCCCTATTCTACAACAGGAAGCACAGCTCAACACGTTCGGTGAGCTAGTGCATCAGCGTCGACGAGCCCGCCTCCAAAAACAAGCCCTTGACCCTGATTCCGCCGCTCTTGCAGCATACATGACCAGTTCACCAGCCCCACCACTATCAAACACAAATATACGGCCCCCATGGAATTACCACTAATTAACGGATACACGACCTGTTGCCCGTATTCATCCCCGGGCAGTTGGTGCTCCGATTCCGCCTTGTATGGACATTGGTAGCCCTTCCTCCACGCTGATGTTTGCCGACGCCAGTGCTTCCGATACCTTACTTCATACGGCTCTACTCTGCCCGACTGTGGCTCCCGATCCAGTGACCTGAACTTAAATAAGAACGGAGTAGTGGCCATCAACGCAGGCAGAACTCCTTGCAGTGCGGGATGCTCTGCTTGGCAATCAACCACGCTTCACCACAGTGTACAATTTACACTGATTCGTCGGCAGCTGTTTGAGAGCTTCGTAAAACTCTCATGACCAACGCACTTCTGCTAGAAATCCAGGACATAAAGGACACTTATCCATGTCGTGTGCGCGTGTCATGGCGCCAACGGAACAGCCACCCCGCAATGCAGGCTGCAGATGCCGCAACACACCCCGTGCGTGTGCAATATCCAGCTCCTCTTGCACCTTCGTCAAAAGGTGTTCGCCTTGACAGTGCAAAAGAACTTTCTACGGCGCACCGCGCGCGCTCTTATACCCCCGCGCGGTACGGATCTCCATGGTGGGTTGTCTCGCCAAGATGAGGTCCTGCTCAGACATCTTCGCCTGGGAGTCGCCCTCACGCCAGCTGTAACGAGGTCCTGGCCTCCTCAATACCATGCCCCGTTCAACTCCACCTGCCCCTTTCGCCCCGCTCCAGTTGACCAGGCTACATCAGAGCACCTGGTGTGGAGTTGCCCTGCTCTGCGAAGCCTACGCGCTGTGCACATCGCCACCTGCGGCTCGTGCTCCGGAAGTCCGCCAGATTTCATGGCGTGGATACAAGGACCACATCATGGCTCCCTGCTCCGATTCCTTCGGGAATCCGGGGAGTTAAATTTCGCCTCTCCATCTTCTTGGCGAACTGATGGAGACGAAATAGTGATGTTCTTTTGATGCGCGAGCCGAGAGGACGATCTCGACTCGCTCCGATGACCGACGACCGATGCTGGGAGCGGGTGAGGGATGAGGCCTGCCTTCCTTGCTGGATATTAGGTTTATTTGCACTATTTACATTACTCCAAGTTTACATCAGTTCAGAGTGACGGTTACATTGTCACTCTGACAGCAGCAGCCTGTTCGGCCGAGATCTATACTGAACTAGATCCCCTCTCGACCGACCCTGGACCAAACCCAACACTCTGGTTTTGATACTAAAAACCCCGCCTCCAAAAAGGGGGCGTTCAAGAAAGAGAGAAAAACCCTTCAAAACAATTAATACAAACCATTGATTGACCACAGGAACCGGCCAATCACACACATGTCCCCACCAGCGGTCACGTGACCCAACCCTCTCTCTTATACACTCATAGTGCGTTTCCCACGCACGCTGTTGCACCCGACCAGCAAATACAGGACATCTGCGGCCTAAAGTGGACCCACCATTACGTTCAGCTCAAAGGCCAAGCCGACGGCTTGGAGCGGTCTTCGCGCGGCTAACTTCTTCCCGCGTCCTCGTCTGCGCGCGCGCCGGGACAAAGAGGGAGTCGTTGCTAATCCCCTCCCAGACTAAAGGGGCGCCGCCGCCCACCTGAACAGCCCACGGGAAGAGACGCTGCCAGCTCAGGCGACCATCGTCGAGGCGAACGACCCGTCGACGAAGAGCGCGCGGCGCCGGATTCACAAATTATCAAAAACTTACACCGCGAGAGACGCACCATCATTCAGCTTCCGGTCAGCTTGTCATGCCGAATGACCCAGCCACCTTCGACGCGACAGAGATACTCAGGCTAATCGCCCCCGTCTTTTGACACACAAAAGGGCGGGCACAAAACACGCTCTTCGCGGCTCCGAACTTGGCGTCCGTGCGGCTGCATCAAAAGGACACCGGATAGCAGCTACCAGCAGAGGCGACGCCAATACATGAGCCACCGGCGGCCTTCATTAATTAAATGAGGAGCCCGAACTTAGCACGGGGTGTACCTGTACATTTAATTTCCTCTTATGCTGAATAGCAAACTTCTGCAATTAAAAAAAGTGTGACTGTGCCAACTGTTCCACTGGCTCTTCGGGTGAATCTCTAACGCCGTTCACAGCCGGAGCAGGCACGCACGCATGAGTGCTTATTGGCATGGGAGCCAATAAGCGTCGTCGCTTGCATCAAAAAACGTCGCCGGTGCGGTCGATGGTCTCGTTGTACAGTTCACTTTCTAGCGCAGCACAGGTCGGCCGTGCCTGGAAGTTCATAAACGTTCCCGATAACCGCAGAAGGGCGATCTACGATATTTGTGTTCGGGTAGACCTTAACGAAATGAAAGGGTTTTGTTTTGGTCGATCCATGGTTTCGCGCTTTCTTTTTAGAGCAAAGCTGTATACCGCTACCCCGGAAGAGTATCATCGCGGTGGGAAAAAAGATCTTCGTAGGCAAAAGTGCCAAGTCGCCAGGACCTAAGAAGCCCGCGCATGCGTCAGGCTAATCAGGTATGCTACAGCTTAGGGCTCACAACTCGTTTAAGGAAACCACAAAACAAGCATTGAAACCGCATTGTAGATAATAAGGCGCCTGTGAACAACGGACCTCCCTCGCCACTCCCCCCACCCCCACCATGCGTTCCTGGTAAAGATTATGTTTGCGGATTATCTTTGGAGGCTAGGCAGGTCTAGAGTCACTAACTAGAGCAGTTATTGCCCAGGACGCCCAGGTCTTGCGTCAGGCTAGACAGGACACAGCATTTGCCGCCAGAGAAGCCGAGCGTGGTTTCAGTAAATAAGGTATTAGAGGTACCGAAACTGTGCCACTGAGGCAGGCAAGTCAGCAAAGGCAGCCATTTTGTCGTTCATCAGTGTTGCGAGGCTGCCGAATCTACGCCCTCGCCGCTAACTTCGACCGGGTCGTTAACAACACTACCGAAGGTGCGGCAAAAAGGCATCTTTGGACACACTGCTGTTATCACGCGTTATCTTTGATTCGCATTCGGAACGACGTTAGTGGCGCGCAGCGGCAGAGCAGGGAGAACACGCTGAGCCTATCAGAGTTTTCCGACAAACGCGCATATACAATAAAATTGCGGCGCCCATGAACCCTCGCAGTCTAAGCAAATCTCACGTAATGCAAGACCAATGGTTATGGCGGCGACAGGGAACAATAGGAGATAAGGGTGCCGATACCCTGTTCGCTTATCTAGTGACACTAGCCGAGCGCAAGCGACAAGCCTGCCGATACGACGAGAAACATTTGATACCCTGCTCCATCACCATTTGTAGCGGTTTAACACAGCTTTGCTTAAAATCCACTTTTGCAGGGCGGGATGGCGACGATTTTTTCTTTTTTTTTTTTGCATTTTGATGTTGGAAGAAGAATTTCTGTTTTTGTTTTGAGGCCGAATCGTTTCGAGTTTGGTCGTTTTCGTTATCCTTGGGATAAAGCTTCGCGTGCACCGAGGGAAATTATTATTTTTTTTTACTTTCGCCTCAGATTGTAGACACCACTGGTTCTCGTTACCGAGCTTTATAGCGGTTGACATCAACTTCGCGAGGTGAAGAGGAACTAAAGGCAATTTTTCTGACTTTAAACTGGCATGCACTCAAAATTTAGGTGCGCCACTTTGTTCCACGGGTGGTATTAGTGCCATGAGGAGCGTTATTTTCCTATCCCAAAGCAGTCAATTTACAAGGCCGGTGCCAGAAGAAGTACGGGTCCTAGCCACAGCCACTTCCGCAGTGACTACCATTTTGCTTCATTGTAATTTTTTTCCAACCATGAGTTGGAACATATCATCCAAGCATGATGACTGTGGCCAGTAAATTTAAAAAGCAGAGTGACCGCAAACGATTGCCGGGCTGCCCAGAGCGGCTTATTCCGTAACGATGAGACATCGTTCTATGAAGTATTTTTGTTTGATTTGTCGATGTTTTGTAGATGCCAGGAACACATTGTGGGGAGGGGGGGGGGGGTGTCCGTTCTTCACAGGCGCCTTATCTTCCACAATGCGGTTTCGATGCTTGTTTTGTGGTTTTCTTAAACGCGTTGTGAGCTCTAGGCTGTAGCATGCCTGATTAGCCTGCTGGCATGCGCTCGGCTTATTAGGTCATGGCACCTTGGCAGTCTTGCCTACGAAGATCGTTTTTTCCCCCGCGATGATACTTT